>NC_079416.1:23197325-23217325 GCF_026213295.1 Gadus chalcogrammus
GTCTTAAACTGGCTATCTAATATTTTTATATTTGTCTGTGTTAATATTATTAGTTCTACTTTAAAGGGAGAGAGAGAGAGAGAGAGAGAGAGAGAGAGAGAGAGAGAGAGAGAGAGAGAGAGAGCGAGAGCGGGAGAGAGAGAGAGAGAGAGTGAGAGAGCGAGAGAGAGAGAGAGCGAGAGAGAGAGAGAGAGCGGGAGAGAGAGAGAGAGAGAGAGAGAGAGGGAGAGAGAGAGAGGGGGGGAGAGAGAGAGAGAGAGAGAGAGGCGGGGGGGAGAGAGAGCGATAGGGGCTGAGAGAGAGAGGGGGGTGAGAAAGAGAGAGTACACACTATTATTCTTCCACACTGTGCCATCCAACACACACTATAAACACACTAAGAACAACATTTACACAAGCACAAAAACCACAGAACACACACACTCACACAAAGCCTCTCTCTCTCGCTCTCTCTCGCTCTCTCTCTAAACACTGCTGCTCTATCACAGGGCCCCACTCAACCTCCATGTTGTTACAACCAGGTCAGAGGTTACCGCCAGTGGATCTATCATCAGTCCATCAAGAAGCTACCAGAGGTTAGCTTTGTGAAGCTAGCCGGCCCAACGGAAGGTGTTTGAGGTACTGGTCCTCATGTATAACATACTGGTCCTCATGTATAACATGGCATGGTACTGGTCCTCATTTATAACATGAAATGGTGAGGTAGGCATAGTTCCTCATGTATAACAGCACAGTGAGGTACTGGTCCTCATGTATAACATACTGGTCCTCATGTATAACATAGACATAACCTAACGATCACTCTGCTATAATATACTAGTAAACATTATTAGCTGGTAATAAATTGACGCAACTTGAGTATGGACAACTAAGAAAGAGTTGAATAGTTTGTGTATCAGCGTGGATTAGCCCCTACCCGATCAGCACACTGACCTTTAGACGTTGATCTCCCAATCTATCAATATGTCTACACACACGCCCCCCCCCCCCCCCCCGCCCCCACACACACACACACACACACCCACAGGTCAGGTGATGTGGGGGTGCAGGTGACCATTAGTGGTCCAACCCAAGAGCCGGTAATCAGAATCGACCTGGTCAATATTTAATATAGATACGATTCATTAGCTGTCATTTTGAGTTGATTGATGAAATGAACCAATACATTATCGACCCGCATTCATGGCTTACCTCCATGGAACAAGACTCCATAAGTCTATATACACACACACACACACACACACGCACACACACACGCACACGCACACACGCACAAACACACACGCACACACACACAGACAGACAGACAGACAGACAGACAGACAGACAGACAGACAGACAGACAGACAGACAGACAGACAGACAGACAGACAGACAGACAGACAGCCCGGTCCGACCAGTTTGAGCTTGAGGAAGTAAAGCGTGTGAATGCAGCTCGTGGCAGCTTGCTTAACACATGTCAACATTATACCTGACTCATATTGAAATACGATTTTTCTTACCGAATGTCCCCAAAATATGACGCAGAAATGGTATGGAGGTGTTGCTAAAGTTGTTATTCCAGGAATCGGCTCTGATCTATAAGCTCCAGTATTGATCTTCCAACAGCAGATCACATGGGACTTCACACGCCTGCGACTCAAAGTTATCCTTCTCCGCTA
The DNA here is from genome assembly GCF_026213295.1 of Gadus chalcogrammus. Classification (NCBI taxonomy): domain Eukaryota; kingdom Metazoa; phylum Chordata; class Actinopteri; order Gadiformes; family Gadidae; genus Gadus; species Gadus chalcogrammus. The sequence continues at coordinate 23,198,987 of NC_079416.1, forward strand.
AATCCATTTCTCCAGGGTCTTCAGCAGTGCCGCGACCCCCCGGAGCGCCTCGCAGTCCCCCGGCCACTTCATCCTGTCTCCCCGGATCTGTTCTCTCTCTCCCGGCTGGCTGAAGTAAAGAGTGGGAGCGTCACGGAGCTGTACTCCCTCAGACTCTCAGTCACGATGTGAGCTCCGGTCGTGGTGGTGGGCAGCAACGGGAGCAGAGCACAGGAGCAGCGGGTGAAGGAGGAGGAGCGGGAGGAGGAGCAGGAGGAGGAGATCAGATTTCGGCGCGCCTCTCGGCTCGCGGCTCTGAGGGACACTTAGCAACGGGTTCCCTCGGTGATGAAACACTTTGAACTCGTATTCAAAGTATCGTTTATCATTTGCCCGGTGTTTCTTCCGCGATAGATCTGATCTCAGTCTGTTTGGTGACACTGATGTTATGACGTCACTATCCGTTCCACACGTAGGACAGGTGTCTCCGAGGTGGACGTCGAGTAGACACACTTGACGTCAAAACACAGACCCCGCCCCCTTGGAGGTCATTACCAGCGCCATCAAACTGTTGGCCACGCCCACCACACCGCACTACACCGTAAATCAGACACCCCCCCCCACACACACACACACACACAGTCACGCTCACACTCACGCTCAAGCTCACATTTACGCTCACACTCAAACTCACGCACACTCACACATGCACGCGACCAGCAACACGTTTATTATTCACGTTTCAAATCCAACTGAAACAGGAGAACATTCAGACTGTGTGTGTGTGTGTGTGTGTGTGTGTGTGTGTGTGTGTGTGTGTGTTTGTGTGTGTGTTTGTGTGTGTGAGTGTGTTTGTGTGTCTGTATGAGTGTGTTTGTGCGTGTGTGATTGTGTGTGTGCGTGTGTGTGCGCATGAGTTTGTTTGTTTGTGTGGGTCTGATTGTGAGAGCTCCCTCCACCTGTCAAATACAGCGGTGACTTAATCACCCCCTAGCAGGGTCTGACCCTAACTCCTCCCCTGACCCTGTGACCCTTGACCTCTGGGGGCCAGGCAGCCCAGAGCCGGGGGGGGAGGGGTGAGATGAGGGCAAGTGACTGAAAAGCAGGGTGTGTGTGAATGAATGCTGTCATGCAGAAAACACACACACGCACACACACACACACACACACACACACACACACACACACACACACACACACACACACACACACACACACACACACACACACACACACACACACACACACACTTCTTTCTGTCTCAGTCTTTCTGTTTGTGTGCGTGCAAGGAGGAGGTATCATGATTGTCTGTCAAATGAAGAAATGTCTCTCATCTCAATCAATGCCTCCTCTTCCTCCACCCCCTCCTCCTCCTCTCCTCCTCCTCCTGTCCTCCTCTTCCTCTCCTCCTCCTCTCCTCCTCTCCTCCTCCTCCTCTCCTCCAGCCCCTCCTCCTTCTCTCCTCCTCCTCCTCTCCTCCTCCTCCTCTCCTCCTCCTCCTCCTCCTCTCATCCTCCTCCTGTCACCGCCGTGAGGAGAGGTGAGCGAGGCGAAGATGTAGACCGGGGTCTTCTGCTCGCTCCTGTAGATGCCGTGACCACATGGAGGTATGTCACGTGTCACGTATCACATGAGTGGAAAACAAGTACGGAGGTAGAATGAGCCTCCTCTTACCAGGATGATCCCCGAAACATTCACCAACGTACCAAGAGCCATCATCAGATCCAACGAGACTCACATGGGCTCAGACCTTCATACTGAGACTCTGCCTGGTATGAAGGCTGTGTGTTCAGGTGGACCTTCATACTGCGGGACTCTGCCTGGTATGAAGGCTGTGTGTTCAGGTGGACCTTCATACTGAGACTCTGCCTGGTATGAAGGCTGTGTGTTCAGGTGGACCTTCATACTGCGGGACTCTGCCTGGTATGAAGGCTGTGTGTTCAGGTGGACAGAACAAAGCGCCGGCTGAAGGTATTCCAGTGGCGCTCGTCATGGGTTGATCCGTGGGCTTTAGCGTGCGCTGGGCCCTTATTGCTTGCTAGGCCGACACCTGGGTCGCGTTAGACACACTCATCAGCGGAGGCTTTGCTCCCGTATCTCGCGTCTGGTCTGTTTACCTTCAGCCCGCGCTCCCATCGAGTCTGCTGGATTAGGAACATTCTGCTGGACTGGGGTAGGCGGGCAGCACAGTGACCTCACATCAGAACACCAACCCTGGAGCTGAACTCAGCCTGACTCAATCCCCAACCAACCCCAAACTCTCCCCAACTCACTCCCCAAACTCTCCCCAACTCACTCCCCAACTCACCCCAACTCACTCCCCAACTCACCCCAACTCACTCCCCAACTCACCCCAACTCACTCCCCAACTAACCCCAACTCACTCCCCAACTAACCCCAACTCACTCCCCAACTAACCCCAACTCACTCCCCAATTCACCCCAACTCACTCCCCAACTAACCCCAACTCACTCCCCAACTAACCCCAACTCACTCCCCAATTCACCCCAACTCACTCCCCAACTAACCCCAACTCACTCCCCAACTAACCCCAACTCACTCCCCAACTAACCCCAACTCACTCCCCAACTAACCCCAACTCACTCCCCAACTAACCCCAACTCACTCTCCAACTCACCCCAACTCACTCCCCAACTCACCCCAACTCACTCTCCAACTAACCCCAACTCACTCCCCAACTCAACCCAACTCACTCCCCAACTAACCCCAACTCACTCTCCAACTCACCCCAACTCACTCCCCAACTCACCCCAACTCACTCTCCAACTAACCCCAACTCACTCCCCAACTCAACCCAACTCACTCCCCAACTAACCCCAACTCACTCTCCAACTAACCCCAACTCACTCTCCAACTCAACCCAACTCACTCCCCAACTCACCCCAACTCACTCCCCAACTAACCCCAACTCACTCCCCAACTAACCCCAACTCACTCCCCAACTAACCCCAACTCACTCCCCAACTAACCCCAACTCACTCTCCAACTAACCCCAACTCACTCCCCAACTCACTCCCCAACTCACCCCAACTCACTCCCCAACTAACCCCAACTCACACCCCAACTAACCCCAACTCACTCCCCAACTAACCCCAACTCACTCCCCAACTCACTCTCAAACTTACCCAAAACTCACCCAAAACTCACCCAACTCTCTCCTTAACTATCCCCCAACTCAATCTCCAACTCACCCTCTAAACCACCCTTCTCCCCCCTAATTCCCCCCCCCAACTCCAGTTTGAACTAGTAAGTAAAACATGTATAGATCCAGTTTATATTAGTAACAATAACATGTAGATCCAGTTTGAACTAGTAAGTAAAACATGTATAGATCCAGTTTATATTAGTAACAATAACATGTAGATCCAGTTTGAACTAGTAAGTAAAATATTTCCTTATCCAGTTTGAATTAGAAACATAACATGCAGATCCAGTTTGAACTAGTTACTAAGACATGTAGATCCAGTTTGAACTAGTTACTAAGACATGCAGATCCAGTTTGAACTAGTTACTAAGACATGCAGATCCAGTTTGAAATAGTAACTAAAACATGTAGATCCAGATTGAACTAGCAACGAAAACTTGTCAATCGAGTTTGAACTAGTAGCTACAACATGTAGATGTAGTTGGACATGTGACTTATAAGGTTGTGTAAATCTGTCAGACTGCGCAGGAATGTGTGTGTGTGCGAGTGTGTGTGTGTGTATGTGTGTGTGTGTAATTGTGTTATTGTGCGTGTGTGTGTGCGTGTGTAATTGTGTGTTTGTTTGAGGGTGTGTGTATGTCTGTTGGGGTGTGCTTGTTTGTGTGTGTTAAAATGTGTTTGCATGTGTTAACGTGTCACACTATGAGCAGGATGGTGGGTATGTGTATGTTCGTATGTATGTCTGTGTGTGGGTGGGTGTGTATGGGATGACAGACTTGTTTAGACCGGATATGTGACAGTCTGCACATTCTTCTGCAGTGTGGGCAGACACACACACACACACACACACACACACACACACACACACACACACACACACACACACACACACACACACACACACACACACACACACACACAGAACGACAAAGAAAAGATGTTGAAATGTTTGGGACTGTAAGAATATAGATTATTGATTGAGGGCTGGTATTGATGATGTCACTGCATGGGAAGGGCTATCCATCCCACTGCAGAGGAGGTGAGTGGTGGTTGCCGTGGAAACAGCCGAGGATGGTTCCGCCTTACAGCTTTAAGAGTGGAACAAACCCTTTGTCTCTCTCCCCCTCTCTCTTTCTCTCTCTCTCTTTCTCTCTCTCCCCCTCTCCCTCTCTTTCTCTCTCTCTTTCTCTATCTCTCTCTCCCCCTCTCCCTCTCTCTCTCTCCCCCTCTCTCTCTCTCTCTCTCTCTCTCTCTCCCCCTCTCTCCCCCTCTCCCCCTCTCTCTCTCTCTCTCTCTCTCTCTGTTCAGCTCTCGGTCTCGTTCTCCCCCTCTCTTTAAACCTATCCCTCTTCCTCTTTATCTCACTCTATTTATAAATATATATATATATATATAAATATATATATATATATATAAATATATATAGATTAATATATATATATATATATATATATATTGGTTGGGTCTGCTTTGGGGGCGTGGCTGCGTCTGTTGTGGGGGTGTGGCTGCTGTGGGGGCGTGGCTGGGTCTGCTGTGGGGGCGTGGCTGCGTCTGTTGTGGGGGTGTGGCCCGTGTCGTGTGGGGGCGTGGCTAAAACGAGAAATACCGATCCATTTAAAAGTATCCTTGACAATAGAACTGATCTATTGTAAACCTGTACACTCTCTACCTGTAGGGTCTCTAGTACCCTTTGACTCTCTACCTGTATGGTCTCTAGTACCCTTTGACTCTCTACCTGTAGGGTCTCTAGTACCCTTTGACTCTCTACCTGTAGGGTCTCTAGTACCCTTTCACTCTCTACCTGTAGGGTCTCTAGTACCCTTTGACTCTCTACCTGTAGGGTCTCTACCTGTAGGCCTCCTACCTGTAGGCTCTCTACCTGTAGGCCTCCTACCTGTAGGCTCCCAGTATGCTTCTTCCTTCCTGTCCCTCGCTCACATGAAGGAGGTGCTATCGATGGCTTCCTGGCAGCGTGAACATATCTGAGGCTCGGCGATCTCCATCGCTCTGACGAACCACAGGCCGGCCCACGCCTTATGTAACCTGTGGAACAGAGCTGCACCCTCTGCATGCCCGGGCTGAGGCAGGATTAGCGGATAGCAAACTGAGCAGAAGACCATTGGAGATACCAGTACACGGAGCAGTAGACCGTGGGAGATACCAGTACACTGAGCAGTAGACCTGGAGAGATACCAGTACACTGAGCAGTAGACCTGGAGAGATACCAGTACACGGAGCAGTAGACCGTGGGAGATACCAGTACACTGAGCAGTAGACCATGGGAGATACCAGTACACTGAGCAGTAGACCGTGGGAGATACCAGTACACTGAGCAGTAGACCTGGAGAGATACCAGTACACGGAGCAGTAGACCGTGGGAGATACCAGTACACTGAGCAGTAGACCTGGAGAGATACCAGTACACTGAGCAGTAGACCTGGAGAGATACCAGTACACGGAGCAGTAGACCTGGAGAGATACCAGTACACTGAGCAGTAGACCGTGGGAGATACCAGTACACTGAGCAGTAGACCATGGGAGATACCAGTACACTGAGCAGTAGACCTGGAGAGATACCAGTACACGGAGCAGTAGACCTGGAGAGATACCAGTACACGGAGCAGTAGACCGTGGGAGATACCAGTACACTGAGCAGTAGACCTGGAGAGATACCAGTACACTGAGCAGTAGACCGTGGGAGATACCAGCAGACTGAGCAGTAGACCTGGAGAGATACCAGTACACTGAGCAGTAGACCATGGGAGATACCAGTACACTGAGCAGTAGACCTGGAGAGATACCAGTACACTGAGCAGTAGACCTGGAGAGATACCAGTACACTGAGCAGTAGACCATGGGAGATATTAGCACAGTGACCAATAAAACTGTAGAGATACTAGCACACTGAGTAGCTTAGCTTAGTACTTAGCATAGCTACCTACCACACACACACACACACACACACACACACACACACACACACACACACACACACACACACACACACACACACACACACACACACACACACACACACACATATATATGTACCTGTTTCTACAAGACACCCATGAATACCTCACACACTACCACATACCTCACACACACACACACACACACACACACACACACACACACACATACTACCACATACCTCACACACACAGACACACACACACACACACACACACACACACACACACACACACACACACACACAGACAAACACTACGCCATAACACAAATACACACACACACACACACACACACACACACACACACACACACACACACACACACACACACACACACACACACACACACACACACACACACACACACACACACACACACACACACAGAATTATGGCAGGTTAGGAATATCTGCTGCTTATATCTCTGCTGCTCAGATATAGGCAGCAGTGTGTGTGTGTGTGTGTGTGTGTGTGTGTGTGTGTGTGTGTGTGTGTGTGTGTGTGCGCGCGTGCGTGCGTGCGTGCGTGCGTGCGTGCGTGTGTGTGTGAAATGTTGTACCCAATGCAACACTTATTTGTCTGACTGCGAGTTTCATGACATTCCTTTCAAGTCTTTTAGGGCGCGTTACAGAGGCAGCTTTCATTTTAAGGTCTAAAAATATATAACGTTATATTCATGAATGGTTGGCTCACATGGAGCTCAAACCACACCCACTATGTAACATCCTTCACTATAACATGGTAGACTAATCCCACCCACTATGTAACATCCTTCACTATAACATGGCAAACAAACCACACCCACTATATAACATCCTTCACTAACAATCCACACCCACTGTATAACATCCTTCACTAACAATCCACACCCACTGTATAACATCCTTCACTATAACATGGCAAACAAACCACAACCGCTTCAGATGAAATCCATCACCATAACATGTACATATATATATATATATATATATATATATATATATATATATATATATATATATATATATATATATATATATATATATATATATTAGTGTGTATGCATAGATATATATATATATATATATTTGTGTGAATATATAAATAGGATATTTATTTTATTCTGAATTGTCAGTGAATCCTTTATATATATATATATATATATATATATATGTGTATAAATGTGTGTGTGAATATATATAAACATATTTGTGTGTATATATATATATATATATATATATATATATATATATATATGTATAATAGCTATTTATTTTATTCTCAGTATACATAGTTATGGTTTATTTAAAGGACAGAAATGATTTCAGAAACTTGTCTTGTCATGAAGAAAACAAAGAGAGCTAAAATTAGATCGGGTTAGGCTCCGCCCACCACTTCACCTGGCACACCTTTCGTTGCCCACGGCAACCAACATGTAGCCGGCTCCACTCCTCCTACTGCCCACGGGAAAAAAATAATCATCTGACAGCTGCTGACGAGCTGGGTGTGTGTGTGTGTGAGTGTTTGTGTGTGTGTGTGTGAGGGTTTGTGTGTGTGTGTGTGTGTGTGTGTTTGAACGTGTGTGTGTTGGTCTGTATGTGTGTGGTATGTGTGTGTGTGTGTGTGTGTGTGTGTGTGTGTGTGTGTGTGTGTGTGTGTGTGTGTGTGTGTGTGTGTGTAACTCTCAGAGCTGTAAAACAGCAGTCCATTTATTTGTCGTCTGGAGTTTAGAGTGACAGGTCGTGGGTTCAACTCCCTGGGTGCCAGGAAAAAACTGGAGGGAGGAAAGACACACACACATGCACACACACACACACACACACACACACACACACACACACACACACACACACACACACACACACACACACACACACACACACACACACACACACACACACACACACACACACACAAACCCTGCCCCTAACACACACTGGCCCTCTTGTGCTAACAGGAACAGCACACACTGTTTCTCAGTTGATCTTCAAAGTCATAATAAATAATCATCATAATTACTTTCATTAGTTTAACTCCACCAATAAAGAGCGATAGCCATGAAATGCCAGGGCTTATGGGAGGGGCTTATAGGCGGGGCATTTGGGCGTCGGCGGGGGTTATTTGCTTGGGGGCGGGGCTAGATTGAGCTGACAAAGAATGACTGTGAATGCTTGTTTCCTGCAGCTTTGATGGAGGTATTTCAGAGTAAAAGCATCAAGAGCTCATTTGTGTGAAGGTATTTCAGAGTAAAGGCGCCAATATTGCTTCTGTGTGGCAATACTTCAGAGTAAAGGCGCCAAGAGTGCGTCTGTGTGGAGTTCTTTCACTGTAAAAGTGCGTGTGTGTGCAGGTATTTTAGAGTGAAAGCACCAAGAGTGCTTCTGTGTTGTGGCATTTCAGATTAAAAGCGCCAAGAGTGGTTCTATGTGGAGGTATTTCAGAGTAAAAGCGTCCATAATCCGCATGCTGTCATTAAAAAGTTGGAGAAAAGTTTTAATGTCCCAATAAAAGTGGGTTTAGAGGCAGACTGGGTGCAGCATTTAGACTGTAATGTTCAGTTGTTCTGATCCAGATGGTGAAATAACACTCACACACACACACACCCTCGCACACCAACACGCAAAAACACCAACAAGCAGACATCCTTTTACATCATACCTTGATCACAATTTGGTTTTCTGACATTTGTTCCTAATTCACCTGGTGGCCATCTTGGAGCAGAGGGAAGAGGGACTTGACTCCATCCCTACCCTCTGTGGTACCCGGTGTGGTTCTAGAGGGGTATAAATACCCCAGAGTTAGGGCGTACGGGATGGTTCTAGAGGGGTACAGAAACCCCAGAGTTAGGGAGTGTGGTGCTACAGGGGTATAAATACCCCGGCGTTAGGTAGCCTGGTTCTAGCGGGGTATAAATACCCCGGAGGTAGGGACCGTGCTGTGTTGCTTGCAGGGTAAACTGTTATTCTGGTTAGACGAGCTAAAACAGGACGCTCCCCGTGGGCCAAACACAAACCTGCCCTGTGTGCACTGGAACACGCCCACCTCCAGCCTGCATGACTAGGACACTCTCTCACAGCCTCTCCTCTCTCCTAGACCCTTACTCCCTCTCCTGCGCTCCCCACACACCCACCAACACACACAACAGAGTGTTCAGGCAGCCTACCTGCACGGCCTGAAAGGCTCCGTGTGTTGTGATGTCCCGAGGCCGGTTCTATCCGTCGGAGACATCGGTTCTTTCTGTCGGTTTTATCCGTCTGTTCTATCTGTCGGTTCAATCTGCTCCCTACTCTCCACGGACTCGAGTTCATAAACATCAGAGGGGAATCGTTCTGTAAATGTTGAAACGGATCGGTGGTTCTAAACTAAACAGCTCCACAGTGAGCTGGCATACGATGTTTACTGCAGCTAAGACTGTTCTCTGTCAAGATCTTTAACTGTTCACATCGTAGAATAGGACCCTAGTATCCTGTATCGCAGGAGACTAGAGTCCTGTATCTCATGAGACTAGAACCCTGGCATTATAACCCTAGCGTCCTGTATCTAAGACTAGAACCCTAGCATCTGGAGACAAGAACCCTACTATCCTGGAGACAAGGACCCTATAGCGTCCTGGAGACAAGAACCCTATAGCGTCCTGGAGACTAGAACCCTAGCATCCTGGAGAATAGAACCCTAGCATCCTGGAGAATGGAACCCTAGCGTCCTGTATCTCAGTAGACTAGAACCCTAGCGTCCTTTATCTCAGTAGACTAGAACCCTAGCGTCCTGTATCTCAGTAGACTAGAACCCTAGCATCCTGGAGACTAGAACCCTAGCCTCCTGTACCTCAGTAGACTAGTCCCCTAGCGTCCTGTATCTCAGTAGAGTAGAACCCTAACATGCTGAATCTGGCCGACCTACATCATAAGTGGTTTAATATTTAACTGGTTTAATATTTCCAAACATGTGAGGCAGTTTTGAACTCCTGCAGCCCTCAATAAACGTCTCTAATGGTTTTAGAGGACCGTGTTTTCTACCGTCTGACGCTGGGGAAAAATACCCTCGGTGCCAGAATACAGTACTGGAGGTGGCCTCAACTTCACTCTCCCTTTCTGCTCTCTCTCTCTCTCTCCCTTTCTGCTCTCTCTCTCTCTCTCTCTCTCTCTCTCTCTCTCTCTCTCTCTCTCTCTCTCTCTCTCTCTCTCTCTCTCTCTCTCTCTCTCTCTCTCTCTCTCTCTCTCTCTCTCTCTCTCTCTCTCTCTCTCTCTCTCTCTCTCTCTCTCTCTCTCTCTCTCTCTCTCTCTCTCTCTCTCTCTCATTCCTGGGGTCTGACTGCATGGGTCTGAGTGATCAGTAATTAGTGGTTGGAAAGCAGCGAGTCTCTGGCTCACAGTAAATGATATAGTAGGTTTCCAAGGTCCAACATAGGGAGAGGAGCCCGCGTTTAGAACCCCAGGAAACCGCCGGAGCCACGACACACGTCACATGCCGGGAGGGGCGGGGCTAAGGCGGAGGCAGAAGGGTTGACTCAGGGAGGCGTGTCCAATGAAGAGGGCGGGGCTTCATGTTGTTGTGGTGGGCGGAGTCTAACTCCAGACTGGGTTTATTGTTGTTTACTGGCCCACAGCTTAGTCAGACATGCGATGATTCAGTGCCGGTTAACTCCGCGGTTGAGGTTTAGCTTGTCGATGACGTATCAAATGGTTCGGGTTGCTGTTCTCCGGTTCTCCAGCGCCCAGAATGAGGAACGATGACCTTACCAGGGCTCAGTGTATGGGGGCATAGAGGAGAACCACATGTGGTTATTCAGTCAGTCTTCAAACCCAGCTAGCACCGATGAAGTAGCCCACCGTGCTAACTCTCACCCACTAAGCCCGTGAACAAGCCCACTATGCTAAGAAGCCCTCTCTCACAAAAACTAGCGCACCATGCCATCATGCCCATCCTGCTAACTAGCCCACCATGCTTACCCGCACCGACATGAATTAGCACACCATGCTAACCCTCCCCGCGCTTACTAACCCGTCATGCTATCAAGCCCGTTATGCTAACTAGCCCACCTCTATAAAAAACCCTCCTTGCAAACTAGCGCACCACATTGGCCCTACGCCATGTTCACCAGCTTACATTGCTAACTAGCCCACATCGTTGGACCCTTTCCCTGGCTGACCAGCTGTTACCTGGATCTGAGACAACCACCGTGGCACCCTCAGTGTTTTCTAGTAATAATGATGCAAATAATAATAATATTCAATGGAGCTCGTTTCACTGCAAATATTACTGGAGTACTGCTACACATGAGACAGGACAGAAAGAGAGCAGCGTGCACAGAGGAAAGAAGTTGGCCCAAAGATGTCTGACTCCTCCCATTGGTGGAGAAGGTGTCCTCTAGAAGTCAGTCTCCTCCTATTGGTGGCGAAGATGTCCTCTAGATGTCAGGCTCCTCCTATTGGTGCAGAGGGGGGGCTCCAGATCTCAGCCTCCTCCTATTGGTGCAGAGGGTGGGCTCCAGATGTCACCCTCCTCCTATTGGTGCAGAGGGGGGGCTCCAGATCTCAGCCTCCTCCTATTGGTGCAGAGGGGGGGCTCCAGATGTCAGTTGGCAGGGTGCATGGGATGCTGCCCGCGACCCGCTGGACTGAAGGTCAGACAGAGAGCAGCACCGCTGCCACAACACAGCGCACGTACGTGCACTGGCACCCATCCACACACACTGCAGAGGAGAGGTCATCCACACACACACACACACACACACACACACACACACACACACACACACACACACACACACACACACACACACACACACACACACACACACACACACACACACACACACACACACACACACGCGCACACCCCAGCATTAACACATACATACACAAACACCCACACACTAACAGACAAACACTTACACACACACACACTAAAAAACACAGACACACACACACACACACACATTATTATAACTTACAAACCTAGATATGCCATCTGCAGAGAGATGCAGAACTATTTCCACACACACACACACACACACACACACACACACACACACACACACACACACACACACACACACACACACACACACACACACACACACACACACACACAGGGAGTCTAAATGTACAGTGTGGTGGCAGTATTGCCCAGGTCTGAGCTGCCTTAACTCAGGGGGCACTTGGTTTGACCTCCCCTCACAGCCAGCTGGGTGGAGTTAGGCTTACATTCCCGCAGGAGGAGTTAGCCACTAAAGGAGGTAGCGGCTATATGAGGAAGTGGCTAAAGGAGGTAGCGGCTAAAGGAGGTAGCGGCTATAGGAGGAAGTGGCTAAAGGAGGTAGCGGCTAAAGGTGGTAGCATGTAAAGGAGCACTACACCTTTTTTACCCACAGGGGGTGGAGCCTGAGACTGGGGACTCCTCCCCCTGCCCAAGGTGAGGCAGGGGGAGGAGCCTGAGGCTGGTAGGTCTCTGTCCGCCCAAGGCGCGGCAGGGGGAGGAGCCTGGAGAGGCAGGGGGAGGAGCCTGAGGGAAGGGTTAAGCTAACTGCAGTTGGTGAAGTTGCACAACAACCTGCACCGCTAGATACTCCAGGAGTGAGATCATGCTCCGCCTCCCGCTCTTCCCTGTGAATTATGCTTTAATGGCTCGTTTTAAACTCCTTCCTTCTTGCTCCGGTTGCGTTGTTTCTGTTGGAAAAGCCGTTTTGAAGAATATATAATGAATAAAGTTTAAATAAGTGAAAGTAAAAAGCATAATGTTTATATTCTAATGCGTGAAAAGGATGACACTTTCCTCCTAACCCCCCCCCCCACACACACACACAGCTCAGTTACACACAGCTAAAACACACACACACACACACACACACACACACACACACACACACACACACAGGGTGGAGATATTTTGGGGTGTGAGTGGCTGAGGGTGGAGACATGGGTGTAGCTCCCAGTAGACAACAGACCCGCAGTGAAAGACAGTTATAATGACATAGATGTCTGGACCCCCCCCCCTCCCCCCCATTCCCCCTCTCTCTCTCTCTCTCTAGTACCCTCTCTTTGGCACACCATTTCTTGCCCATCCACACTCTCCCTCACACACACACCCTCCAGTGTAGTGGTCTTAATTATCCTACTCCTTATCCCCCGGCTCTGAGTAGAAGAATAACAGACCCCCCTAAGACAGAGAGAGCGAGAGCGAGAGAGAGAGAGAGAGAGAGAGAGAGAGAGAGAGAGAGAGAGATGCTGCCCTTTGGGGTGTCTGGTTGGCCGAGGTCTTCAGGTTCTCACAAGAGCTCTCCCCCAATCAGAGCGCTTGCGTCTTCAGCGTCCAATCAGCAGCCATGCAGGAGCGGGAGGTGGGGGAGGGGGCAGGGAGGAGGGGGGGAGGGGGGGAGGGGGCAGGGAGGAGGGGGGGAGGGGGGCTGAATAATGTGTTCTGATCCCCCCCCCCCCCTCCTTTAGTGGGCTCCTGAAGAGGGATGAAGAATGCTGAGTATTTCTTTTACACACACTTTTATTATAAACCCCCACCCTTCACACACACACACACACACACACACACACACACACACACACACACACACACACACACACACACACACACACACACACACACACACACACACACACCAACCACACAAACACACACACACACACTCACCAACCACACAAACACACACACACTCCGAAAGGTAATTAGAGGCGAGATGTCTTAATAGAAGAAAATGTGAAAGAGAGAGAGAGAGAGAGAGAGAGAGAGAGAGAGAGAGAGAGAGAGAGAGAGAGAGAGAGAGAGAGAGAGAGAGAGAGAGAGAGAGAGAGAGAGAGAGAGAGAGAGAGGGAGAGGGAGAGAGAGAGGTACTTGAAGTAGTGAGAGTCATTGTGTTCTGATGGACCCAGAGTAAACACCCTCCCCCTCCTCCCCCTCCTCCCCCAACTGCTCTTATTGTTGAGTGCGATGACATCATGTCCTTCTCTGGGCAACAGGTGTCTGTCACACACACACACACACACACAAATAACACACACACACACACACACACACACACACACACACACACACACACACACACACACACACACACACACACACACACACACACACACACACACACACACACACACACACACACAACAAACACACACACACACAGACACACATGCACCACCCTACCCCACCTCCCAGCTCCCCCTCAGACCCCTGAACACCACCCTACACCACCTCAGACCCCTGAACACCACCCTACACCACCTCCCAGCAGGAAGCTGCTTTGCCTTCCATCCCTACACTCAGAAGGTCTCCTTCCGAAGCACTGGCAGGTCTTCCCAACGGCAGGTCTTCCCAAAGGAAGACCACTGGCAGGTCTTCCCAACGGCAGGTCTTCCCAAAGGAAGACCACAGGCAGGTCTTCGGTGGATCCGTTGGGAATGGGTGGAAGAGTCGCGAGCTGAATCTCATCTGATTGGTCTTTAAACATCAGGGTTCTTGTGAACTTTACCCAGCTAACACTGAGGTTCTCTGCGATGTCAGGTCGCATTGAGACAGGAAGTGATGTAGCTCTACAGAGAGCCTTTAGAACCCTGAGACAGGAAGGGATGTAGCTCTACAGAGAGCCTTTAGAACCCTGAGACAGGAAGTGATGTAGCTCTACAGAGAACCTTTAGAACCCTGAGACAGGAAGTGATGTAGCTCTACAGAGAGCCTTTAGAACCCTGAGACAGGAAGTTATGTAGCTCTACAGAGAGCCTTTAGAACCCTGAGACAGGAAGTGATGTAGCTCAACGTAGAGCCTTTAGAGCCCTGAGACAGGAAGTGATGTAGCTCTACAGAGAGCCTTTAGAACCCTGAGACAGGAAGTTATGTAGCTCTACAGAGAGCCTTTAGAACCCTGAGACAGGAAGTGATGTAGCTCAACGTAGAGCCTTTAGAGCCCTGAGACAGGAAGTGATGTAGCTCTACAGAGAGCCTTTAGAACCCTGAGACAGGAAGTGATGTAGCTCTACAGAGAGCCTTTAGAACCCTGAGACAGGAAGTGATGTAGCTCTACAGAGAGCCTTTAGAACCCTGAGACAGGAAGTGATGTAGCTCTACAGAGAGCCTTTAGAACCCTGAGACAGGAAGTGATGTAGCTCAACGTAGAGCCTTTAGAGCCCTGAGACAGGAAGTGATGTAGCTCTACAGAGAGCCTTTAGAACCCTGAGACAGGAAGTGATGTAGCTCTACAGAGAGCCTTTAGAACCCTGAGACAGGAAGTGATGTAGCTCTACAGAGAGCCTTTAGAACCCTGAGACAGGAAGTGATGTAGCTCTACAGAGAGCCTTTAGAACCCTGAGACAGGAAGTGATGTAGCTCTACAGAGAGCCTTTAGAACCCTGGGACAGGAAGTGATGTAGCTCTACAGAGAGCCTTTAGAACCCTGAGACAGGAAGTGATGTAGCTCTACAGAGAGCCTTTAGATAGAACCCTGAGACAGGAAGTGATGTAGCTCTACAGAGAGCCTTTAGAGCCCTGAGACAGGAAGTGATGTTGCTCAACAGAGAACCTTTAGAACCCTGAGACAGGAAGTGATGTAGCTCTACAGAGAACCTTTAGAACCCTGAGGCAGGAAGTGATGTAGCTCTACAGAGAACCTTTAGAACCCTGAGACAGGAAGTGATGTAGCTCTACAGAGAGCCTTTAGAACCCTGGGACAGGAAGTGATGTAGCTCTACAGAGAGCCTTTAGAACCCTGAGACAGGAAGTGATGTAGCTCTACAGAGAGCCTTTAGATAGAACCCTGAGACAGGAAGTGATGTAGCTCTACAGAGAACCTTTAGAACCCTGAGGCAGGAAGTGATGTAGCTCTACAGAGAACCTTTAGAACCCTGAGACAGGAAGTGATGCAGCTCTACAGAGAACCTTTAGAACCCTGAGACAGGAAGTGATGTAGCTCTACAGAGAACCTTTAGAACCCTGAGACAGGAAGGGATGTAGCTCTACAGAGAACCATTCGAACCCTGGGACAGGAAGTGATGTAGCTCTATAGAGAGCCTTTAGAACCCTGAGACAGGAAGTGATGTAGCCCAACAGAGAGCCTCTAGAACCGACGAAGAGCTCCACAGCGTGCTCCCATTCAGAGCGAGACTGCCCAAACAGACTCCCTGAGGATGGACCCAGTCCTCTGAGCCCAGAGCCGCCACCGGAGCTCGGGCCCCACGCTGAACACACAAAGGGAACCGCTTGGTTCCACAGTTCTACCGCAGAGGACAGAGGGCTGGCGTTGTGGCGGGAACGCGTCCAGCCAATGGGGTGGTCGGGCTTCACGGCACACCAGCGGAGGGGAGGAGGGGAGGAGGGGAGGAGGGGAGGAGGAGAGGAGGGGAGGAGGGGAGGAGGGGAGGAGGGGAGGAGAGAGGAGGGGAGGAGGGGAGGAGGGAGGAGGGGAGGAGGGGAGGAGGGAGGAGGGGAGGAGGGGAGGAGGGGAGGAGGGAGGAGGGGAGGAGGGAGGAGGGGATTGTTTTGTCAGATGTTGCGTGGGAGAGGAGCGGAGGGGGAGGAGATCGGGGACGGGAGAGGAGAGATGAGGAAGGGGGAGGAGAGTGGGAGAGGGGAGAGGGAGGGGAAGGGGGAGGGAGGGAGGTTGTGGTGTCCTTTGGCAGGGAGGGAGGCGTCAGGACTGCTGCTCCGGGAAGCCTGACTCCCATCCTCAACCACAACACACACTGCTCACTGCTCACTGCTCACTGCTCACTGCTCACTGCTCACTGCTCACTGCTCACTGCTCACTGCTCACTGCTCCACGGAACAGTCTCCTCTCCTTCCATCCTCATGCTCTCTCTCCCCTGCTCATCATTCTCACTCTCCTCTCCACTCTCATCTCCTCTACTCTCCTCTCCTCCTCCTCTCCTCCTCCCCTACCCTCTCCTGTCCCCTCTTCTCTCCTCTCCTCTCCTCTCCTCTCTCTCCTCTCCTTTCCTCCTACTCTCTCCTCTCCTGTCCTTTCTCCACTCCTGGAGGCGGTCCTTCAGGGTCCGGAGGCGGGCCTTAGGGTCTGGAGGCGGGCCTTAGGGTCCGGAGGTTGATCTTAGGGTCTGGATTCGGGCCTTAGGGTCCGGAGGCGGTCCTTTAGGGTCCGGAGGCGGGCCTTAGGATCCGGGGGAGGGCCTTAGGGTCCGGAGGCGGGCCTTCAGGGTCCGGAGGCGGGCCTTAGCGTCCGGAGGCGGTCCTTCAGGGTCCGGAGGCGGGCCTTAGGGTCTGGAGGCGGCCCTTAGGGTCTGGAGGCGGTCCTTCAGGGTCCGGAGGCGGGCCTTAGCGTCCGGAGGCGGTCCTTACGGTCCGGAGGCGGGCCTTCAGGGTCCGGAGGCGGGGCTTAGGGTCTGGGGGAGGGGCCCTCAGTCCTGACTCTAACATGGCGGTTGGGCGGCCGACCGCCGAATGTAAACGAGCGTTCCTGAACATTCCAGGAGGGTTGTGGCCCCTTCAGCCGGCCGTCCTGGTGTGCGGCCACGTACTGTACTTATCATTCCTGGTGGCGTCAGGATTCCGTCTTTCCCGGAGATCACGTCGGAAACGGACAGAAAGACCCAATGAATGTCGGCGCTCCGATGTCCCTCTGGTAGTCGTCCCAACTGGCAGGAATGTCCTTAATTACAGTGCAGCGTGGTCGTCACGACAACGCCAGCAACCAATGACAAGAGGCGGGGCCAGCCGGTCGCCGGCGGTGTGGATCCCGAAGGGTCTCAGTGAAACGTCTCCCCCACTACGCACACCTGGGCCCTGAAGCTGGTCCTCCTCGATGGACCGCGGGGGTACAGTCCCACCGGAGCAGGGGGCCGGCTACAGGACCACAGGGGTCTACGGGAGATGGAGATGAGCCTTCAGGGTCTAGCAACAGACAGAGACGTATAGAGGGACAGATAGAGAGACAGACAGACAGAGGGACAGACAGAGGGATAGATAGAGAGACAGAAAATGGATAAAACCAGCAGTGTTGAACGTACAGGGTTTCCCAGTGCAGATGCCAGGGTGAAGTGATAAAGGGGTCATCATGGATGTCATCCATAATGCAACATCGCTGTTCTGCCTGAAATCAAAGAGCTTCAGTGTGGGGGCGTGGCAGCAAGCAGAATAATGAGAAAACCCTCGCCTTGATCAACCTACTAACACGTCTGTAGCTACCAAAAACATTAAACCTTCACCATTATCAACCTGCTTACTACTAAAGACGTTAAAGCTTCACCATTATCAACCTACTAACCCTTCTGGAACTACTAAAGA
>NC_079416.1:23219825-23254825 GCF_026213295.1 Gadus chalcogrammus
AGGAGGAGCTAGAGGTACAGGAGGAGGAGGAGGAGCTAGAGGTACAGGAGGAGGAGGAGCTAGAGGTACAGGAGGAGGAGGAGGAGCTAGAGGTACAGGAGGAGGGGGAGGAGCTAGAGGTACAGGAGGAGGGGGAGGAGCTAGAGGTACAGGAGGAGGGGGAGGAGCTAGAGGTACAGGAGGAGGAGGAGCTAGAGGAGGAGCTAGAGGTACAGGAGGAGGAGGAAGAGGAGCAGGAGCAGGAGGAGGAGGAGGAGGAGAAGAAGGTTGAGACGTAGGTGGAGGGGCAGGAGGAAGAGGAGCAGCAGGAAGAAGAGGAGGAGAAGAAGGTTGAGACGTAGGTGGAGGGGCAGGAGGAAGAGGAGCAGCAGGAAGAAGAGGAGAAGCATGAGACGTAGTTGGAGGAGCAACAGGAGCAAGGAGGAGCAACACCTTAGCGAGGAGTTACACCTTAACGAGGACTTACACCTTAACGAGGAGTTACATCTTAACGAGGAGTAACACCTTAACGAGGAGTTACATCTTAACGAGGAGTTACACCTTAACGAGAAGTTACACCTTAACGAGGAGTTTCACCTTAACGAGGAGTTTCACGTTACACCTTAACGAGGAGTTACACCTTAACGAGGAGTTACACCTTAACGAGGAGGATTTAAACCTGTTATTTAATACTGATAAGACCGTAGACACTAAAACACACCCAAACACACAGCTTTGAAACCCAAACCAAATATTAACTGGTTTTGTTTGAAGAATCAGTGATCCTATCAAAACCCAGCTTTTTCTTACATGCTAACCACTACAGCTGCGCCTGTCCGGCTGTATCATAAGCACACCTGGTATGGCAGGTAACCCGTACCCTTACTACCCTAGAACACTGTTACTCCTGGGAGCATGCAGTGGTCCCTAGAGAAGAGACAGGGGATCTCCGCTGCCTAAAGAACAGCTGACAAAGAAACAGAGTCAGCCCTTATTGTTCCGAGTGGGAGTCAGAGAGAACTTCACAACAAAGAGATGAAACACAGAAGATGACCCAGAAGAGGAAGTGACTAACAGGCTCTCCTGCAGCAGAGTTGATGAAAATTATCAGTATTATGAGTTATGTTCCCCTTCTGGTTAGTTCAGAGAGCTACCTTTCTGAGGTTAAGACCAGAGCAAGTGTAAACTAGATAGGACTAGTTAGAGGTGGTGAGGGGCTAGTTAAGAAAGGTGTGTTTGTGTGTGTGTGCTTGGTCATAAAGTATATCCTAAATAATTGATACATGACATAGACAGCGATAGGGTTCAGAGTTCACCTCTACGTTTCCACCCTGCCTGCATGCTTTGTTGTTGTTATTGTGTGTGAGGGTCGGCAGATACTGGAGACGAAGAAGACCCTGACGACGAAGAAGACCCTGAAGACCAGACAACACCAGCTCTGTTCTCCAGGAGCAGCAGCAGATAACGGAAACGATAGTCATGACCTTCACCGCCCTAATAAACCTAAAGGAGGAGGAGGAGGAGGAGGAGGAGGAGGAGGAGGAGGAGGAGGAGGAGGAGGAGGAGGGGGAGTGGTTGGTCACCATCAAAAGAGCCCGGAGGAGGGGCTCCCCGTTGGTGTTTTAGAAGTGATAAACGGACGCACACAGAGTGGCATTATGTGTCTGAAACAGCCTCTTCAACTTCCAACGATCAGCAATTATAACCACAGTGATAACGAACCACTTACTAAAACAGTGAGAGAGAGAGAGAGAGAGAGAGAGAGAGAGAGAGAGAGAGAGAGAGAGAGAGAGAGAGAGAGAGAGAGAGAGAGAGAGAGAGAGAGAGAGAGAGAGAGAGAGAGAGAGAGAGAGAAAGTGATTGAGGGCATGAGATAGAGTGATAACTACTAACCTTAAATATAACTAACCCGAACTAACCTTAACTAACACTGGGGTTAGGGGGAGTCCAACCCTAACTAATCCTAACTAACATTAGTGTAAGGGTAAGTCCAACCCTAACCCTAACTAACCCTGGGGTTAGGGTTAGGGTGTGAGTCCAACCCCAACGAGCCCCAACTAACCCTAGTCTAAGGGTTACGGTGAGTCCAACCCATACTAACCCTAGGGCGAATCAAACCCTGACCCTGACCCATAGCTCCCAGGACCAGACCAGACCCAATCCTAACCAGGCCCAGTCCGGACCAGACCCGGTCAACACAAGACCCAATCCCGCTAGGTCAAGACCACACCCAGTCCAGACCAAACCCGGTCCTGGCCAGGCCCGGTCCAGACAGACCCAGTCCAGGTCTGTAAGGAGAGGGGTCCCTGTAAACCTAGACCGGGCTGTAATCCATCATACTGTATCTCCCCGCCCCCAGCTGACGGCCCTCACAAAGCCCTGAGCGATGGCGACCCGCCTCCCTGGACCCGCGCCCCTGGACCCTCTCCTGGAGGACAGAGCGGCATTGTGCAACCCTCTGCGACTAAACGCCGGATTACCGCTAAGTCGTTTGTAGAAGTGGTGCGGGATAAAGATCGGGTTACTTCCTGCCCGAGAACCAGTGAGGGAGAAGGGTTGCGTGGCCTCAGAAGGTTGCTGGAGACACTGCTCTCTGGTTCACCCAGTAAAGGAGTGCTGAAAAGCGTTGAACAGTTCACCTCAACTACGTCACGATGTTTGTTCAACTGAAAGGAGAATGAGTGATTGATTCATGACACAGAGGTCCGCCCTCCTCCTCCCAGAGATCTTCATCTAACGGCTACTGAGGTTCTCCGTGCAGAGGCTGTGGCTCATAGCAGTAAATGATTTAATGTTCTTCTTGGAATGCAGAAGTATATTATTTAATATTCTAAAACACACAGACACACACCAATGCACATTCAGTTGCATTTGTTTAGGTGACGCTTTTGTCCTAAGAGCGTTCAACAATGAAGACACAACCCAAAAAGTGCAAGAATCATGGGAGTACAGTACACACACACACACACACACACACACACACACACACACACACACACACACACACACACACACACACACACACACACACACACACACACACACACACACACACACACACACACATATACAAGGGAAAAGTAGGGTAGCTGTACAGGTATGTCCTCTAGTGGACGGATAGGGTAGCTAGACAGGTGTGTCCTCTAGTGAACAGGTAAGGTAGTTAGACAGGTGTGTCCTCTTGTGAACAGGTAATGTCATGGTTTTCCCATTCACCTGCCTGCCACCCTGATCTCTCCTAACTAACCCAACCACCTTCACCTGTGCTCCCCCTATATCAGTCCTCTCCTTCCAATCATTCCCTGCCAGATTATCTCTTTTGTTTCACAGTGCTTTCCCGCAACTTGAATCCTGACCCACCTCCGATCCTGCCTGGTCTCTGATCCCTTCGCCTACCTGATCGCCGTCGCGTCCCTGTCGGTCTGTCTGTTCACCCGTTCCCTGCTGCCCATCTGCCCTCCCGTTGCCGACCTCTGCCTGCTGATGACTCTCTGCCTGCCGATCCTGTATCTGAATAAACTCTTGAAACTGTTCTACGCTCGTCGTCAGTCTGTGCACTTGGGTTCTGCCAAACGGCCACGTTACAGCTAAGGTATTTTAGACATGTGTGCCCTTTAGTGAACAGGTAAGGTAGCTAGACAGGTGTGTCCTTTATTGAACAGGTAAGGTAGTTAGGCAGGTGGGTCCTGGAAAGACAAGGTAAGGTAACTAGATGCAAAATTAGGAGGAAACCATCACACACATTACACACACACACACACACACACAGATATATTTTGTCTCTGCGTAAAGAGGGTCAGAGGTTAAAGAGTGAGAGCAGGGTGCGGTAGTCAGGTGAGAGAGGTACAGAGAGAGAGAGAGAGGTACAGAGAGAGAGAGAGAGAGAGAGAGAGAGAGAGACAGGTGGGTTCACCTATAGAGAGACTAAAGGGAAAAGGAAACTAAAGCAGCAGGGTGTAAAAGGAGGATATTGAAATGGAGGGAAGAGGAAGGGAGGTAGAGGAAGACGGGGAAACGAAAGAGGAAGGGAAAGACAGAGGGATGGAAAGTAGCAGTAGGTCATCTGTTAACCAATGGGTGAGCAGTAGGTCATCTGTTAACCAATGGGTGAGCAGTAGGTCATCTGTTAACCAATGGGTGAGCAGTAGGTCATCTGTTAACCAATGGGTGAGCAGTAGGGACCATGTTTCCACTCCCCTGGTGAACACGTATCTTCTGAGAACATTCCTCCATTCGTCAAACCTACCTGTCTACCTGCAGTTTGATGTTTTCCTTCTCAGGAAACAGAAAGTGGGGTGTGGAGGGTTTATGATTAATCCATCACGGCTGATATGATCTGGGTTACATAAGTGATATGCCTGCTGCTGTTAAGAGTTAGGTTTCGTTACTGTATAAGAAGCCAGCCCGTCACCGTCACCTACTGCTGCAACACATACAGCCTGAGGCTTAGGTGACGCTTATGTCCCAAGTGCGTTCAACAAAGAAGATACAACCCAAGAAGTGCAAGAATCATGGGAGTACAGTACACACAAACACACACACACACACACACACACACACACACACACACACACGCGCGCACGTACGTACGTACGTACGTATACAAGGGAAAAGTAGGGTAGCTGTACAGGTATGTCCTCTAGTGGACAGGTAAGGTAGCTAGACAGGTGTGTCCTTTATTGAACAGGTAAGGTAGTTAGACAGGTGGGTCGTTTAGTGAACAGGTAAGGTAGTTAGACAGGTGTGTCCTTTATTGAACAGGTAAGGTAGCTAGACAGGTGCGTTGTTTAGTGAACAGGTAAGGTAGTTAGACAGGTGGGTCCTGGAAAGACAAGGTAAGGTAACTAGATAAAAAATTAGGAGGAAACCTTCACACACACACACACACACACACACACACACAGATATATTTTGTCTCTGCACGTAGAGAGTCAGAGGTCAAAGGTTAAAGAGTGAGAGCAGGGTGCGGTAGTCAGAGAGAGAGAGAGAGAGAGAGAGAGAGAGAGAGAGAGAGACAGACAGAGAGACAGAGACAGAGACAGAGAGAGAGAGAGAGAGAGAGAGAGAGAGGTACAGAGAGACAGAGAGAGAGAGAGAGGTAAAGAGAGAGAGAGAGAGAGAGAGAGAGAGAGAGAGAGAGAGAGAGAGAGAGAGACAGAGAGACAGAGAGACCAGAGAGACAGAGAGACAGAGAGAGAGAGAGAGAGAGAGAGAGAGAGAGAGAGAGACAGAGAGACAGAGAGACAGAGAGAGAGAGAGAGACAGGTGGGTTCACCTATAGAGAGACTAAAGGGAAAAGGAAACTCAAGCAGCAGGGTGTAAAAGGAGGAATATTGAAATGGAGGGAAGAGGAAGGGAGGTAGAGGAAGACGAGGAAACGAAAGAGGAAGGGAAAGAGAGGGGGATGGAAAGTAGCAGTAGGTCATCTGTTAACCAATGGGTGAGTAGTAGATTATCTGTTAACCAATGGGTGAGCAGTAGGTCATCTGTTAACCAATGGGTGAGCAGTAGGTTATCTGTTAACCAATGGGTGAGCAGTAGGTCATCTGTTAACCAATGGGTGAGCAGTAGGTCATCTGTTAACCAATGGGTGAGTAGTAGGTCATCTGTTAACCAATGGGTGAGCAGTAGGTCATCTGTTAACCAATGGGTGAGCAGTAGGTCATCTGTTAACCAATGGGTGAGCAGTAGGGACCATGTATCCCCTCCCCTGGTGAACACGTATCTTCTGAGAACATTCCTCCATTAGTCACACCTACCTGTCTACCTGCAGTTTGACGTCTCTCCCGCCTGGAGGTCACTCCCACTTTCTGTTTCCCTTCTCAGGAAACAGAAAGTGGGCTGTGGAGACATATGATTGATCTATTACGGCTGATATGATCTGGGTTACATAAGTGATATGATGCCTGCTGCTGTGAAGAGTTAGGTTTCGTTTGTGTACAAGACTGTATAAGTAGCCAGCCTGTCACCTACTGCTACAACACACACAGCCGGAGCTGCAGCAACAACTACAACAACTACAACAACTACAGACCTTAACATCTACCATGGCCCCAACTTTGGTAAGTACCTGCTTGATTCAACCCCTTCAACACATGAAAAGCAGGCAACATCTATTACTTGCAAGTATTACAACCAACTACAAGATTACAAATTGTTATTACAATTATAGATTATGAATGTAATTGATCTAGTTCTGAAGAAAGAAATTGTCGACAGCAAATGATCTGAACTATACATTGCGGTCATCGTGCTCTTAGTAGTGACAATGCTAAATGCTGTATCAGTATATACTCGATATATACACTGACCCAGCAGTATTCAATGTGTAGGGTTAGGGGTTAGTTCAAATGAGCCATGACCCAGCAGTATTTAATGCACGGGGCTGAACAGAGCAAAGTGCTGTAATAACAGCTTCGAGATTGATTGATATAGTGTCATAAAAAGTGTGTCTTCCCATCCACCATCAGATAATGACCTTGATGGCTCAATTAGGAAACAATGCCCTGCTCTAACGTTGATTCAATGGCTCATCCACCGTGCCTCCTAACCACACACCTGGTGACCAGGTGTCTTCTGAGAGCCTTCATCCGTTAATCCAAGCCTGTCTGCCTGTAGTTTGAAGTGCAGCCGAAGCCCGGGGACCTGATCGAGATCGAGAGGACGATGTACTCTCACTGGGCCGTGTACATCGGGAACAACGAGGTGGTTCACCTCTTACCCCCTGGTGAGTCCACTAGTCGCTGCCCAACCAGCTGGTTCAGGTACTGGTCCAGGACTCTCACCACCTGGGTCAGATAGCTAGACAGGCCCCAGAATGAACACAACCTGGCTCTGGTTCTCCTCCATCTGGACTCCATGAGCTCGATTATTAGGTTAAATAGGATCTTCACCATCTCTCTCTCTCTCTCTCTCTCTCTCTCTCTCTCTCTCTCTCTCTCTCTCTCTCTCTCTCTCTCTCTTCTCTCTCTCTATCTCTCTCTCTCTCTCTCTCTCTCTCTCTCTCTCCTCTCTCTCTCTCTCTCTCTCTCTCTCTCTCTCTCTCTCTCTCTCTTCCCCCCCCCCCCCCCCCCCCCCCCCCCCCCCCCCCCCCAGGTGAGGATCTGTTGTCTATGATGGACAGTTCCTGTGCCGTTGTGCGGAGGCAGAGGCTCTCGGCGGTGGCCCCGTCGGGTTTCCGGGTCAACAACCTGCTGGACGGGAAGTACACCCCGCGCCGGCGGGACGTGATCGTGGCCGAGGCTTGCAAGTTGTTGGGCCGGACGCTGCATTACTCCCTGACAGAGTACAACTGTGAACACTTCGCCACCAGCCTGCGCTACGGCAAGCGCGAGTCCAGACAGGTGAGGTCACCTATAGACAGGTGGGGTCACCTATAGACAGGTGGGGTCAACTTTATACAGGTGGGGTCACCTATAGACAGGTGGGGTCACCTATAGACAGGTGGGGTCAACTTTATACAGGTGGGGTCACCTATAGACAGGTGGGGTCACCTATAGACAGGTGGGGTCACCTATAGACAGGTAGGGTCACCTTTATACAGGTGGGGTCACCTATAGACAGGTGGGGTCACCTATAGACAGGTGGGGTCACCTATAGACAGGTGGGGTCACCTATAGACAGGTGGGGTCAATTACATTCAAAATGCAATGAACTCCTTCCTGTTTCCTGCTGCAGGTGAAACAAGCGGAGGAAACAGCCTTGGCGCTTGGGGCCGTTGCCACGGTAGCGCTGGGGGCGGCGTTCTTCGCAGCCCTGCTCAGTGGGGAGGGGGAGACGAAGGAGAAAGAGAGAGAAAAACGGAACCGGCACGGCCGAAGATATTGACTTCCTGCCTTCCCTCCTCCTTCCTTTCCAGATGCAGTTCATTAAGAAAGTACTAATAAAGTTTCAGCACAAATAAGGAGCTATGCTAGCACTGATGATGATGATGATGATGATGACGATGACGATGAGGATGAATGAGCCTGACAATGCTGCTGTTGGGGGTCAGAGATGGTGGCAATGGTCCCATCACCGAGACCAGTACAGCCCTTCAAGTGCTGGTGGTGCTGGGATCTCTTAACAAGCTGTTAAGGCCCAATCCCGTTTCTTTGCTCACTGTCTCAACCCTACATCTCAACCCTAACCCTAACCCTTACCCTCATAGCTCATGCTCATTGCTACCCCTAACCGATCCCCTACCAAATGGAACAACCCTACCCTGTGACGTCATCATGGCCTCCCCGTGCCCCCTAGCAGATAACCAGACCCCTGGTAATGTTACAAGAGACAGACTGGCTGCCATTGTCTCGGGCAACGAGCAAGACCCATTGTAAAGATGTTTAACCTGAAATGGTATTTATATTTTGTAATTGGCATGTTTAAATAAAGTATTAAAAAAAATTATAATAATTAATACTATTTGTCCCTCGTAATATACCTTTATTTTGAATGTCACTTAGCTACATGTTAAAGGTGGTATTAGGGTGCACTCACACTAGGCGTCTAGCCGTGGCTGTTGGCCGTTTTCACACCTAACCGTGCTCAAATGGCCCCATGTTCTCTGGCCTGCACTCACACTAGGCCATCTGGCCGTGGCCGTTGGCCGTCGCAGCTGTGGCCTGGCCACGGAAGGCTCTTGTCCATCGTCATCACGTCGTAACACGTCATCACCAAGCGTCCGCTGCATGGACCATAATAAAGTCTGCCGCCAGTCAGAGTTTTTAACAACAATGGACAACAACACAGAGAACACCACCAACAGTTGAACTGCTTGACGCGATGTTTACCGTTTAATGGGAAAGAAGGCTCGTCGCCTTTATTATGTCCGTGGTCGTCGCATTGACTATACTAGGTTGGCTAGTAAAGGGACTAATAGGTTGTAGCAGATTGCTATGGTTCCACTTGGCATGCGTTACCTTGATAGAGACCATGGGTCTTCCCCCTTGGTGCCCCTGCAGACTGGGGGAAGAAACCCCCGTCCATTCTCCCCAGTCTGATCGTACATCCTCATGGTAGTGTGATAGAGTTTTAAGCACGGGTTATCAATATGATTTGGGTTGCTAGTACATCACTCGCTAATATTTATTTCCTTTTATAGCGATCTTATGGAAAAGACTGCGTCCCTTATAACCGTTATACGTGACCAGGTATTCTGTTAATTGCGATGTGTGTAAATGCGGTGTATGTTGTAATTCCTCCCAGTCTGGTTTAATAATCTCATACCGTGTTACGGGAAAGACTGCGGCCCTAACTTGACCAGTTTACTTTACCAGCAAATAAACGGCTGGTGCCAACAGCCAACAGCAAACAGCAAACAGCAAACAGCAAACAGCCAACAGCAAACAGCAAACAGCGTGGACGTTCACTGGTGAATACAAAACACAACAAACACAGTTCACTCTGCTACACTAGTTAAGGGACTACTAGGTGGGCTAGTAAAGGGACTACTAGGTGGGCTAAGGGACTACTAGGTGGGCTAGTTAAGGGACTACTAGGTGGGCTAAGGGACTAATAGGTGGGCTAGTTAAGGGACTGCTAGGTGGGCTAGTTAAGGGACTACTAGGTGGGCTAGTTAAGGGACTACTAGGTGGGCTAGTTAAGGGACGCTAGGTGGGCTAGTTAAGGGACTACTAGGTGGGCTAGTAAGGGACTGCTAGGTGGGCTAGTAAGGGACTGCTAGGTGGGCTAGTAAGGGACTACTAGGTGGGCTAGTTAAGGGACTGCTAGGTGGGCTAGTTAAGGGACTACTAGGTGGGCTAGTTAAGGGACTACTAGGTGGGCTAGTTAAGGGACTACTAGGTGGGCTAGTTAAGGGACTGCTAGGTGGGCTAGTTAAGGGACTACTAGGTGGGCTAGTTAAGGGACTGGCAGGTGGGCGCCGCTGGTCCCGCCGGGCCCCCGAGGGTCTGACAGCCCCCCAGATTGTTCCCGGTCCGCGTCGGGAGAGGACCCCAAAAGTGGGCGGGGCCCCGGAGTCCTGGGGCCCCCCGCAGGACGGCTCATCAGCCAATCATCAGCGCTGGAACGGGAAGCCCTTAATCGCCGTGCAGGATCTCCAGAAGGAAGGCTTGTCTTGG
The DNA here is from genome assembly GCF_026213295.1 of Gadus chalcogrammus. Lineage (NCBI taxonomy): Eukaryota > Metazoa > Chordata > Actinopteri > Gadiformes > Gadidae > Gadus > Gadus chalcogrammus. The sequence continues at coordinate 23,229,866 of NC_079416.1, forward strand.
AGGAAGACCCCTGCTCTCTTCCCCGAGACAACTGGACCTGACGCCCATGTGGGGGTGGGGGGCGGCCGAGGCTAGCCTCGTGGACGGGGGGGACCACCTCACAAGGATGGGGGGGTCGTCCCCAATGTCTGCATTCTACCTGTAGGGGACCGTTTCTGAGAAGTGACAAATGAGCCCTTCTGGACAAATAACCAACCCCTACCTCTTCCTAAAGACCTCTTCTGGACAACTAAGTAACCATTACCTGTTCCTAAAATACCTTTTACCTTGGACAAATAAGTAACCCCTACCTCTTCCTAAAGACCTCTTCTGGACAAATAAGTAACCCCTACCTGTTCCTAAAGGCCAAAGTCTTCTGGTCAAATAACTTAATCACCCTACCTGTTCTGAAAGATCTGAAAATAATAAGAAAACGAATGTAGTGGTTCCACAAGATGTTCTAAACTAGATGTGATTAAACTAGTCTATACTAGAACTGACTCTACTTGTAGCTGTGGCTCCCCCAGAGGTGGTGTTTACCCCCCTCGCTACCAGCTACCTGGTGAGGGTGAGAGTTATCATTCTTCTTGACATGTGTTTGACGAAAGCCCTCAGCTACTTGACTCCATAATAGCTTCCAGCAGACAGATGCTGGCTCCATGTTTGGTCATCGAGTCCCGGCGGGCCGCCACTCAGCGGGCGTAGCGGATCAGGTATGCCAGAGCTGCGATCTGCATTCACCAGCAAAGAAAACTGTTTTCTTTCCGATTCTCATCGTCTGCCTGCTGGCTCCCGTCAGAGTCCCAGACGGCAGGACCCAGTGGCGAGCTCACGGATCAGCGAACCCAGAACACAACACTGTTACTGTTAACCTCAAAGTGCTTTTACATTGTTCAGCTAACGTTACAGGTCAGGATAAAACTATACTAGAAGAGGCTCTATACTAGTCTATACTAGAGTAACTCTATACTAGTCCATACTGAGGAGGCTAGTCTATACTAGAAGGGACTCTATACTAGTCTATTCTAGAAGTGATTATACTAGTCTATACTAGAGAATGGGAGAGAGAGGACAAAAGAGGGAGGGAGAGAGAAGGAGAGAGAGTGAGAGGGAGAGGGAGGGGGGAGAGAGAGAGAGAGAGAGACGGAGCAAGGAGGGAGAGGAGAGAGGGAAGAGAGAGAAGGAGAGAGGTAGACGGAGCGGAGTAAGTGGAGAAGAGATATGGAGGGAGAGAGAAGGAAAGAGAGAGGGAGGGAGAGAGAAAAGGAGAGAGGTAGACGGAGAGAGTGTGGGAGGGAGAGAAAAGGAGAAAGAGTAATGTAGAGAGATTTAGAGAGAGAGAGGGACGAGAGAGAGGGAGGGAGAGCAAGCAGGAGGGAGATAGGAGAGAGAGAGAGAGCCCGGCAGTGAGTAGCAGAGAATGAGAGAGAGTGGGGGGAGAGAGCAGGAGAAATAGATGGAGGGGGGAGAAGGAGGGAGAGAGAGAGGGACAGTGAGGGAGTGAGAGACCGAGAGGGGGAGAGAAGACGAGAGGGAGGCAGGGCCGGGCCAATGGTGGGTCACAAGGCCTCTCTGGTGGGCCGCCCGGTCGCCGCACAGTCCTGTTTTCAGAGTGTGGTTTTACAACGACTTTTACACAAATAAATACGCGCCTTTAGCATGGGCGGCTCGATGGGAATAGAACCCGCAACCCTGGTCGTGTTAATGCCTTGGAGGAGAACACACACACACACACACACACACACACACACACACACACACACACACACACACACACACACACACCACACACACACACACACACACACACACACACACACACACACACACACACACACACACACACACACACACACACGGCAGAGGGTGTAGACTTTAGCTGATGAGGGACAGAGACCTACTTCATAACCCGGAGGTGGAGGAGGAGGAGGGGGGAGGAGAAGGAGGGGGGAGGAGGAGGAGGAGGGGGGAGGAGAAGGAGGAGGAGGGGGAGGAGAGGAGCTGGCTTTGATGAAGTGAGTGTTCAGATGGTTTTAACCTGAAGGCCACAGCAGAAGCCCTGACTCCGCCCTCTTACCAAGGACCAATGAGAGATGGAGAGAGAGGGAGAACGAGAGAGAGAAGGAGTTAGACCAAAAGCTCACAATTATTATGGGACGCTGTAACTTCAGACATGATAGGCTAATATAAGGAGTACAATTTAATTAAAAAAAACTGTTAATCCAACTGGTAGATCCATCCCATAATCTTCATACATACATATAGATTCTGTACACATCTACACACATCCATCTTGAAACCTAGCCTACAGCGTCTTTAACAATACTTTAAATGACCTTTCCACACACACGCACGCAGTCAACCCAGTCTCTCCAATATGCGTACAGATCGCACGGTTTGACACTTTCAAAATGCGTGCAGTACATACGCCAAATGACAATTTCGCGTGCATATGATACGCAAAACCCCGCATTAACTGAATGGGAAATGCAATATTTTAGGACAGATTCACCATTAAACGTGTTTCTAATGACATTTCTAGCGAGAAATGTACTTTTCCTTGAATAATCTTCAGTCAGTGAATGTGTATGTCTTTATTAATCTTTATTATCTGAATGGGATCAATGGCAATATTTTAGGACCGATTCACCGTTTTTAAACGTGTTTCTAATAACGTTTCTAGCGAGAAATATACTTTTTACTGGCATAATCTTCAGTCAGTGATTGTGTCTGATCTTTAGTTTTATAGTTATTAGGAAGATTTGATCGGCCGCCTCGCATGTTTCACGACGTCAGGTTGTTAGGGACTGCTGCTTTCGCCTAAACTAAGCAGCTCAGTGTTTCCTGCGTTTGTGTTATTAAACCGTTACTTTATGTCACTTTTAATGATATCATCTTGTCAGAAACACGTATATCTGAGAGCCAACCCAGTTGACAAAAGCATACGTTGACAGTGTACGTTTTCGTGAACCCTGGATTACGTCGCATTTCAACATAAAATAGCGTGTCACACACACACACACACACACACACACACACACACACTGCATTTCGCTGCTTAAACAACAATAAAAAATATTCCCTCAAATATTATTACTTTCAAAACATTGACCAAAGTGGAATATCTTTTTTATTTGGGCTGCTTCTAGGACATTTTGGGTGGATTTTGAACGGTATGTGGGCGGGAAGTTTTTTGCAGGACCTGGCAAACCTGCGCTGATGCCCGAGGTGCTGAAATGCTCCGGAACAGATCTGGATCCACTATGGCCAAAAGACTTGTATGCCCCCCCCTCCCCCCTTAAATAAATACTATGCAGAATAAAGAATTAAATCATGCAATTATCAATCAACTTGAACATTGCGTTTTTACAGTATAGCGTGGTGGAGGGATGACGTATGCTGGCCAACCCGGAAAGCGTCACCCTGGGTCTCCTGACAAAAAGCCGACGGGGTTTTCCATTGGATTTTGGATTATTGCAGAAAAATTAGCATCTTTGAAGCACCCCTCAAAAACTGCAAATAAAAAAATAAATAAAAAATATCCTTGCCTCCAAGAACGGAATGTAAACCAATGCATTCTGAATGGGAGTGTTTCTCCGATTTTTCCATGCTACACAGAACGAAATGTAAACCCATGCAAATATAGACTTCATGGTCATAATAATTTAAATATCATTAATCTCCTGAGGGTGGTATTCTATTTTTTTCAACGGGGCTGCATCCAGTCACTTGACCGTCATGGTTGCTATGGTGGTTGCCATCGACCACCCCCTCATACTTACATGGCTCTAAAAACCCACGCGGCAAAGGAGCTGCCGTAAATTGTGTTGTTTTTGTCGTAAACTAGGGTCCGATGGTTAAAAAATAGACAGATATTCCAAGGTATCCTTAAACGGCAGCTTGGATGTTTTTATTTTCTGCTGTTTAGACTTCTTCTATAACCTATTTTTTAAAGCAAAACACCAAGCTCAATGATTTAACGAGGCAGGGTTATTTGAAACAATTTATTGAATAAATATTTGAGAGAGGTCATTCCTTCCCCTGAGTTTGCTTCCTATTTATGTCTAGGCATTTTCCCCCCTGAAATAATTACAAAAATAGCTTGTGTGACAACTACATTTATCTTAATGTGCAGCAAAGAGCCGACTATCTGATTCCGCATAAGGTTTCATTGATTGGCGCGCAATTTAGAATCCATGATATAAAACAAAAAATGCAACATTCCATTAATTCAGTAGCATTCAAACTCAGATTCTGGGCATTGAAACCCGGCTATTGCAGACCCGATTAGGAGAGCTTGGTCTAGATCCTGCCCATATTGTTGGGCAGGATGATGTATAGGCCTTTTTACACAGCCAAGCCGGACACCCGCATGCAAGAATGAGCTCACGTCTGAGTAAAGGCTACAAACGAAATTAACTATTTACGAGTGCAAAAACTAACTCATTGTTCATTTTGCTGAGCACTTGTTTTTTTATCCCGACAAAGCCTCATAAGGAAAGTTCCTCTGCGTCTCTCGTAGACCTACCATCTTTCAAGGTATTTTTTAATGCGACTACATAACCTTCTCTCACATGATCAGCAGCTCGCGGATTTCACTTACACCGAAACAGCCTGCCCTGGCCATCATATCCCTTCTTCTCCGGGTAGGCTATACTAGGTTATTAACTTATCCTGGAAATGATAATAGTATATTAAACAAATCCCAGCAACACACCAAAAGGAGGCAGCAAATCAGCGCTAAACATATCTATCTGCTAATTTCCACATGGTAAGAGATCAATACCAAACAGGTTTATAATATTTGGATGTTTTATTTTCTTTAAATCAAGCAGGTTACATTTCATTCGTTTTTACACAATCTGATATTTGGAGGCATTTGCAAATATGCTCATAAATTGCATGATTTGTAATCCCAAAGAATGAGGTGGTTAATTATCAATATTGGGATCAACAGCGATCACCCTACTAATGTAGGCATTACGTAGGCAGGCAGACAAAGAAAAGTTCCCATTAAGGTCTCATGTGAAACACCACAGGTCTGAAATACTCAGGAACACGTGAAAATAGCACAAAAATGAATTTCACTCCAACCTTTTGCTAAAGAGACGTTGACAGGCCCAAAGAGAGCCTGGAGCTCACGGGACAACATTCACACACATTCTGCTTCATGAAGAGGTCAGATTATCATCGGACCATAGACTTTACATGTAAGGACACTGAACATTTGGCCGGATTACATATAGAAATGCAATCCAAAACAAAATGGGTAAAGATAAAGCATGTTTATTGATGCGGCAAACAAAGGTTCAAATATCCTCCAAAGCACTTCAAGCCCTCAAAGAATGAAACTCAAAACACAGATGAGGTAAAAGAAGAAACTTCTAAATTAAAGTGGAGCGACCCAGTGACAAGTCTGGTTTGGGTTAAAGATTATGGATGGTTAACTTTGTGTAACGTGTTTGGACAAGCAAGTTTAGGTTTTAGGCAAGCGACTTCAGGTTTTAGGCAAGCGACTTCAGGTATTAGCCAAGCGAGTTTAGCCAAGCGAGTACAGGCAAGCGAGTCAAGCTAAGCAAGTTAGCGTTTAGGCACGCGAGTTTAGGCACGCAAGTTTAGGCACGCAAGTTTAGGCACGCAAGTTTAGGCACGCAAGTTTAGGCACGCAAGTTTAGGCACGCAAGTTCAGGCACGCAAGTTCCGGCACGCAAGTTCCGGCACGCAAGTTCCGGCACGCAAGTTCCGGCAAGCAAGTTCCGGCAAGCAAGTTCCGGCAAGCAAGTTCCGGCAAGCAAGTTCCGGCAAGCAAGTTCCGGCAAGCAAGTTCAGGTATTAGGCAAGCGACGCGAGTTTAGCCAAGCAAGTTCAGGTTTTATGCAAGCGAGTTTAGGTTTTATGCAAGTTTAGACGAGCGAGTTTAGGCAAGCAAGTTTAGGTAAGAGAGTCAAGTTACTTTAGGCCTCACTTTATTTGCGGTTAAATTGCGGCATTAGGTTTAGAAAGAAGGTTAAGATCCAGGCACAGGTTTGCTTCCAGCCTCTTCCCTCTAGTCGCTCCCTATAAAGAGGGTTCCCAGCTACCGTGTTAAAATACAACAGCTGGGATTACAGATGTGGAGTACAGAAATAAATGACAAAGATTGATTCAAACATTCTTCCCCCAAAATGTGGTGCAACATAAAATGGAGAAAATAATTACTTTCTCTCCATTGAAACCCAGTCATATCTTACGATCTCACGAGGTCCCGCCGCAAGGGGCGGACTTACGAGCTCTATAGAGTGTGCACTGTGTGTGGATGTTGGGTGTGGATTAATGTGCTGGTGTAGCCAGGGATCCTCAGGGTTTATGGGGGAGTAGGACACACTGGTGTAGTTCAGTGCTGTGAAGTAAATTGATGCAAAAAGTAGAATCAGTTTCAAGGGCAATCAAATGTCTATAAATGCAGGAACAGCCCCATCTGGTCTCAATCAGCATTTGATTTCATAGACTTAAATTACCGAAAAAAAGTCCTAGTGAACCAGGTTTAAAAAAAAGTCAATACGAGCCTCCAGGTGCATTGGAGTTACTGCATTTAATTAACTTTAAATTAATGAAGAGCACACTAGTCAGTGGAGATGTTCACAGAAAAGACTGGTCTTCAGACCTTTATAAAGATCAGGAGGGATTATATAATTGCCGTTTGACGCGTAGGTCTGTTCAAGGAGGAAGTAAATATTTACCAGCGTTGGGTCTCTGCACCATGACACCCAGCTGCCGCACATCTGGTCTCCCCTTAAGTCGCCTGAAGGAGAGGTCAACTCTCTTTGAACCTAAGGAGAATGGGTCACATAAAAAGGTAAGGATAAATCAAAGCTAAACATAGAAAGGATGAAACAAGCATTGTCCAACATGGGGTTCGGCGATATTTTGATGTAAAAACATTTAGGTGTACGATCCAACCATCAAAAACAGGAGTCTTATCATGTTTCCAATGTGCCCCGAGTTGCTACGCCCTCACCACCAGGTGCCACCACCAGGTGGCAGACTTGATTTTGTCAGTACAAGGAGCAAAATAGCCATCCAGCTTGATTACAGCAATAGTAGAGGAGCGAGTAAAAAGAATGCGTTTGAGCACCTTCAGCCATTGGCTCTTTTTCAAGGACATCCCACTGATTGGCTGAAGTCAGATCTTATTCTCTAGAAAGTTTGTTACAGAGGAAGCCCCTAGTATCAAAGCAACATACCCGCCAAACAAAACTAACCATTGAATAAATGAAAAAGTCTTCAAGATAGTAAATCCAGCATCTTACCGGTTCCACCGAGTCTCTAGTCTGCTGCGCTGCAGGCCTTTGGTCCGTCCTCTGCTCCGGGACGAGGTCCGGAGTATAAGGAACCAGTCAGTCATCAAGCTGTTTGGCCGCCTGCACCATGAAGACCCTGTGGATATGGTATGGGACCCTTCATCAGCGGATCTGAACTGCAGAACTTTAATCACATCAGCTGTAGATTTATATACCTTCTCCAGAAAGATGAGGGGGGGGGGGGGGTCGTCAGCCCCTGACCAGCGCTCTTCATCCCCAGTGACTCCTTCAATCCTGCTGGAGCAAACACTCAGTTACCATTTGGAGAATGGCAGTGTACTCACTACTAAGTGATACAACCCAGTTCAGTGTTTCCCCCAGACAATGTCTTAGTCAAGGTGGTGGGGGGGGGGGGTTCTTCGGTGAGGGTTTCAGTTCGCAATAATACATACAACTGCCTTTACAAATGCATTCAAAATGCTTAATGGCACGACTATTGTTTTGAACAGTATACAGTATTACCGACAAATTATTTTTCTATATTTATTCTACTTGAGGAAAGTATGTTTTCCTTCCCTACGAGTTTTTCCACTTTGTTATTGCATAATTATTGTTTATATATAATTTTTCTACATTGGTAGTCAAGGCGGGGCCCTACTGTTAAGACGGCCTTAACCACACAGCGCTGGGGGAAACACTGCAGCTACTTGAGTTAAACAAGTAACTGCAAGTAACAAAACTAAACACCATTTAGTCCCCAAATGGCGACACCACCAGTTCATGGCTGCGCTCTTTGATTTTCTCGTTGATCAGATTGACCTGGAGAAAGAGCTTACCTTCCATGGATGAGGAGCTGGTTGGTCTAATCACGAGCCGCCTTCGGACCTCCAACGCCGGATCCCCCAGCCGTCCTCCACCGCCGGGGCCGTCTCCTCCAGGACCTCCACCGGGCCGACCGCCAGGACCGTCCCCTCCAGGACCTCCACCGGGCCAACCGCCTGGACCTCCACCGGGCCGACCGCCTGGACCTCCACCGGGCCAACCGACCGGACCTCCGCAACGTCGCCTCATTTCTTCTGAAATGAGACACACGTTCTATTTGCACCCCGGACATTCCTCCCCGTTCATGATGCACAGGAGAAGAGTTTAGCTTTCCTGGATGAGGAGCCGCCGCCGGGCCCTCCAGGACGCCGCCGCCGCCGCCGGGCCCTCCAGGACGCCGCCGCCGCCGCCGGGCCCTCCAGGAACGCCGCCGCCGCCGCCGCCGCCGGGCCCTCCAGCGACGCCGCCGCCGCCGGGCCCTCCAGGACGCCGCCGCCGCCGCCGCCGGGCCCCCCAGGACGCCGCCGCCGCCGGGCCCTCCAGGACGCCGCCGCCGCCGGGCCCTCCAGGACGCCGCCGCCGCCGGGCCCTTCTGAAATGTGAGACACAAGTTCCAGTTGCACACAGGAACATTTCTCCCCTTTCATCATGGATGCACTGAAGATGAGTAACTTCACTGGATGAGGAGCCGCCACCTGGCCCTCCATGCCGCCCCTTCCAGGTTGGACCCCTCCAGGACCTCCAGGCCACCGCCGCCTCCAGGCTGGCCTCTGCCTCCAGGCTGGCCTCTGCCTCCAGGACCTCCGCCTCAGTCCTTCTGAAAGGCGAATGACACGTTCCTTTTGCACACTGCACATTTCTCCCCGTACATGATGCAGATAATCAACCCCTCTGCTTTAACTCCCACAGATCTCCCTGATGCCCTACTGTGCAGTCTTGAGTGAGGTATTATTTAACCCAACAGCCAGCCACACACACACCTAGCCTACATCCTGGAGCTGGTCCTAGTGGCTGAGAATGCATCTGACATTTTTCAGAACACCTCAGAGTTGCTGTGGCTGCATGTCAAAGTTTTAATTCTAAACAATTCACCAAGCCTAGAAAAAATGTGCAGCTGTGCAGTTCCGTGTCTCACCGTTCTGCATCCGTTGGGCTGCACGGCTCCCGGCCTTCCCTCCACCTGCAGCGAGCGCCTCCAGACGACCGCCATGGACCTCACGGCGAGCACCTCAAGACGACCGCCACGGACCTCCAGACGAGCACCTCCAGACGACCGCCACGGACCTCCAGACGAGCACCTCCAGACGACCGCCTCCATCACCTCTACTGAAACAAGACAAAATCCATTTAAACACTGGAGATTTTTCTCCTCGCTCACTCAGATGTCAATAGCTCATCTTCTCCCATTCTGTGCGTTCTTGAGAAGTATCATTTCCTATAAACTCCCAAACCCAGCCACACATCTAATCTTCATAAGGACACTAGTCCTAGTGGCTGAGATCGCTTGGCTAACAAGCCAATCACAACCAATGACTGAATTCCAGTTTTATTCTGAACCGTTTGACCACTCCAAGGAGGAGTTTATAGGATGTGCAGTTCCACGGCTCACCCGTCTGTTCCTGTAGGACTGAACGGCTCCTGGCCAACATCCACCTGCAGCTCCCAGCTCCAGACCCGCTCTGTTGAAGCCTCTGGGAGTACAATCCGCTCCTGAACAAAAACAACTGTTCATAAATCATTTGGTACTCTGCAATCCTTGGAAATATAAGCATGAGTTAGAATAGAAAATGTTCAAATCCTGTATAATGATTAATTGTTGTACAAATGTGTATAGTTCTATTGATTACTTTTTTACTTCTATAAAACATTTAATGAATAGTGGGAAACTACACAAGAAAAGTAAATGAATGTGGTTTTAACGCGGTTATATTAGTAAAGCAAGTCTTACCCAAAAAGTCAATAAATGGTGACCACATTTTATCATTATTATTATTAACTATTTAGTGCTTCACTAAATTCCTATAGCAAGTGGAAACGTTACTCTCCTTCATTGGTGATGTTCATGTTCCTCGATATCTTCCAATGGACTCATTGTGAAATCCTTCTGGATCTTCTTCTGCGTTGAGTGCGTTGTTCAATTTCCAAGGGGCGTGTCTAAAGGGCGCGATCTAAAATGGGTCGATGCTATGCTATTGGATAGGCCTCGACTAATCATAGCATTGCAACGGGTGATGCAGAAATACATATTCCTCAAAATCTTTGAGTAGTAGTCGTTCGTTCTTTTAGTGAGCATATACAGTCTTTAGTTCACTAACTTCCGTTGCTATTGGTCGGTCTATTTCGTACCGGGCAGAAAACGTTATATAACGGAGGGGCGCCTGACCGCATCTTTGAAGAGCAAATTATATACGAGGTCCGTCTAGTTCCGAAGCTATTGGTGAAATACGCAAAACGAATATTGAAATGTTAATTTTGGCATTTAATTTGCATCTACTTTGCCAGTGAAGGAGTTTAGGTTTGCCAATCCGAGGTCTAACAGGCAGTAAACATGTTCATTAAAATATGAATGCAAAGTCCACAGAACATACGCGAATAAAAACCACATTGCACCACCAGCGGTCAACAGCAGCAGCAGCAAGTGTATTGAAAGTAGAAAGAAGTAAAGAGAAGAATAGAATTGGGAGAGTGGTGTGCAAGTCAGACACCGCATCTAACCCAGGACCACCTTGCAGATCACAAGCAGCAAACCTTCTACCAGACCAACCAAACACACATCAACAGGCCCCCAGTCAGTAGGGTCAGTCAGACAGGTTTCCACAGAAGGGCTCAGTGGGTTATGGGTTTGAGCAAAAACAGACCCCTTTCTTCCTTCCACAAGTTTCCATCCTGGATTTTTCGGCCATGTGGATTCGGACATGTTTCAAGTTATCCTTGGATTCTTGAGGGCAGTGAAGTATCTGCAGAAGGTGACGTCCAGGTCCAGCGGTCTGCCGCATTGACCACGAGATCTTTAACCGAGTGGGACCGCCTCGGTTTGTAGTAGGCCTACAACAGTTGTGTTCAACAGCGTGGAGGTCCTCGTTTCCATCAGAGTTGCTGCAGTTCTTCCATGCTGCTTCCACAGTGAGCAGAGGACACTTCCCAGTGTGGTGGTCGGCGCTGTAGCTGTCCGCAGCGTTAGTTAGTCAGTCGATCCCATAGATAAACCACTCAACACAAACTACCACTTCCATCAACAAATCCACATTAACCTCCAGCGGTAAAACATGTACAATAGAGGGGCGAGAACAGACGACAGGAGGAGATGGGAAGAGAGTGTAACATGTGCAGTGCTCATGAAGGAAGTACCCCGCGTTACTCACTGCGTGGGTCCCGGTTGCGGGGGTCCACGTCGGTGGCCACGATGTCCGGATTGTTCAGCCCACGCAATCCAACGCAAAATAAACGATTAACAACCGTCAAGGTGGGGGCGCTTTATGAGGAGAGGCGGGAGACGCAGCTGAAATCAATTAAGAACTAGTGACCAGAAGAACGTGATTGGTTGTGAATCCCATTCAGATAATAAAGATTAATAAAGATCATACACATTCACTGACGGAAGATTATTCAAGGAAAAAGTACATTTCTCGCTAGAAATGTCATTAGAAACACGTTTAATGGTGAATCTGTCCTAAAATATTGCATTTCCCATTCAGTTAATGCTGGGATTTGCGTATCATATGCACGCGAAATGGTCATTTGGCGTATGTACTGCACGCATTTTGAAAGTGTCAAACCGTGCGATCTGTACGCATATTGGTGAGCCTGGGTTGCACGCACACACACGCACGCACACGCACACACGCACACGCACACACACACACACACACACACACACACACACACACACACACACACACACACACACACACACACACACACACACACACCACAGCCTAAATATGAATCTCTTTTCTAAATGAAGAAGTGAGTTCCCGGGCTCCAGACCTCCGCATCACAACCCTCATATTATATGATTAGACCCAGACTGAGCGTCTCCAGCGCTGCTCACCAGAACCGCAGAACCTTAACCGCCGCTTCTATCGGCAGGGACCGGGCCACGTGTCGGCTTCTGGAGCCAGTCCCCGGCCCCCCGACCGGTCTGGGTCTCAACACACAGACCCTCTCGGAGAGAAGTCCAGAGGGGATCCATTGCGCGCACTCGTCAGCGCTTATCTCGCGCTACGAGGGACGAGCTTTGGTGCGCTTATTTGAGGGAACGGAGCAGCACGTTGTACGCTGTGCCGCCACCACAAACATTTCCTCTCCTCCCTCCTTTCTCTTCTCTCCTTCTCTCTCCTAACTCCTCTCTCCTGCTCTCTCCTCTCTAGTATTTCGCTCCCTCTCTCCTCTTGTCTGTCCCCTCTTTCCTCCTGTCTCCTCCACTCTCTTCTTTCCTCTGATCTTTCCTCCCTTTTCTCACCCCCCTCCCCTCTCTCCTGTCTCCTCCTCTCTCCTCTCCTCCCTCCTCTCTCCTCTCTCCCACAAAAGCTGTGTTGGTTGAAAAGGTTTATTAAGGAGCCAAAGTGGATTGGCTGCTGCTGCCATCTAGTGGTTGATATTAGGATGGCATGATTAAGCTCGGTGGAACACCTACGCTCAACTGACGACAGGTGGCACTGTTGTTCTGCAGGTAAGTTCGTAATGAGTTGCATACGAAAAGTACTACACAACGAAATGTATTTCTCATTAAGTCGGTCGTGCAATGGTGCATAAAGAAAATTAAGGATTCAGTTTGAAATTAATGTTCAATAACCCAGTGCAATAGAGCCGGTAGATTGGATATTATGTCATCTTCAAGTCCAGCTGTTGTATTTTAGAATATATTAAAACTGAAGGCCTACAGACTGCTCTTTTTTACTTTAAATTTAGGCATATTGCCATGATTTTAGTATATCTTCGTAAGGACATGACATTATGAAAGGAAAAATAATACAGCCTACTTTAGAACCACATGTTAGGCTCAGTGAAAGGATCAGGGTCAGGGTCAGGGTCAGGGTCAGGGTCAGGGTCAGGGTTAGGGTTAGGGTCAGGGTCAGGGTTAGGGTCAGGGTAAGGGTCAGGGTAAGGGTCAGGGTAAGGGACAGGGTTAGGGTCTATGATTTAAGTATTCAATGGACCCTATAATACCATCAGGTGTGAGTGTAATTAGCAATTAAAAGCAGTTATATCTGCCCTGTTCTGTCACTCAAATTTTGGCCTTTTAATAACAACAATTAAGCCAAGTTATAAAAAAATATTCTTACTAGTATTATGTATAGATGCAGGAGGTCCCCTGGTGGAGGAGGTCCCCTGATGCAGGAGGTCCCCTGGTGGAGGAGGTCCCCTGGTGGAGGAAGTCCCCTAGTGTAGGAGGTCCCCTGGTGGAGGAGGTCCCCTGGTGGAGGAGGTCCCCTGGTGGAGGAGGTCCCCTGGTGGAGGAGGACCCCTGATGGAGGAGGTCCCCTGGTGCAGGAAGTCCCCTGGTGGAGGAGGTCCCCTGTTGTAGGAGGTCCCCTGATGCAGGAGGTCCCCTGGTGGAGGAGGTCCCCTGATGCAGGAGGTCCCCTGGTGGAGGAGGTCCCCTGGTGGAGGAGGTCCCCTGGTGTAGGAGGTCCCCTGATGCAGGAGGTCCCCTGGTGGAGGAGGTCCCCTAATGTAGGAGGTCCACTGATGCAGGAGGTCCCCTGGTGGAAGAGGTCCCCTGCTGGAGGAGGTCCCCTGGTGGAGGAGGTCCACTGGTGTAGGAGGTCCCCCGATGCAGGAGGTCCCCTTCTGGAGGAGGTCCCCTGGTGGAGGAGGTCTCCTGGAGGAGGTCCCCTGGTGGAGGAGGTCCCCCGGTGGAGGAGGTCCCCTGATGCAGGAGGACCCCTGATGCAGGAGGTCCCCTGATGCAGGAGGACCCCTGGTGGAGGAGGTCCCCTGATGCAGGAGGACCCCTGATGCAGGAGGTCCCCTGATGCAGGAGGACCCCTAGTGGAGGAGGTCGTTTCCTATCATGATTTATTCATCTGATTTGTACAATTATTATTACACAACAATAGTCTTGATGTCAATAGTAATAATTATATGGCTACTATTAGAAGATATAACATATTTTAATCTGTTAGGAGCTTCATTAAATTTGTGAACTGATAATGTTAATGAAATAGTGTGTATTCTAGGGTTAGGTTAGGGTAAATGTTAATGTAATAATGTGTATTTGCAGGGTTAAGTTAAGGTTAATGTTAATGTTCTGTAGGGTTAGGTTAAGGTTAATGTTACAGAATGCTACAGAATACACACTGATATTAACATTAACCCTAACCTAGTCCTAAAGAATACACACTATTACATTAACATTCACCCTAACCATAATTCTACATAATTCACATTGTTGCATTAACAATTACCGTAATATAACCTTACAGAATACACACTACTACATTAGGTTACTTTAACAATAACCCTAACATAACCCTGCAGAATATAAACATTAAATTGAACCCTAACCTAACCCTACATAATTTAAATGATTACATTAACATTTACCGTAACCAAGCCTAACTTTAATTGGTAAAGAAGTCACAAATGTTTTCCTCATAAAATAAATGCTTTGAATGCATGAAACAGTGATAAAACACGACATAACAACAATGTTATTCCTCAGGTGTGAATCCTCATGTAGTTATTCCTGTTAAGAACAGCCCTACCATGCAGGGGTGGGCCTGATTTAATTAATCTATTCAATATTAATAGGATCGATGCTAAAGAAGACCGCGGGTCATCCGGCGGGCCTCCCCGCGCTGTGAGGCCGACGGACCGTCGCTCCGGGTCCGATGCGCGCCGCGGGCTGATATGGACACGCCCCTTTTCACAAAGAGTGATTCTATTGGCTGCAGAAATGATCCGGCGCATGGATTTGGCTTCTGTCAAGAACTTATAAAACGAAATGTACCCGGCGCGCATCGCTCTCCTTGCTGTGCCACCTGGGCGTGACGCGGAACCCCAGGCTGAATCAGAGAGGCTCCTTGCGGGATAATGAACTCCGTGGGCCCGCAGGCCCCCCACACCTCTCCGCCGGCCTCCTCCGTCCCGGGGAAGGGTCCCCAGGACGAGATGTCGCTGTACTGTGACAGCTACTCCTCTATGTACCACCAGCCCGGGACCCTGGGAGACTTCCCCTCCGCCCCCAACCCCAACCCCTACCTCTGGCTGAACTCACCCACCTCCTACCTGCACGGGAACAACCCCACCTTCATCCCGCCCTCCTACGGTTCCCAGCGGCCGTTCTTGGCGGGCTCCCCGGGCTTCTCGGCTCCGGACCTGGGCTGGCTGTCCATCGCGAGCCAGGAGGAGCTGCTGAAGCTGGTCCGACCCCCCTACTCCTACTCGGCGCTCATTGCCATGGCCATCCAGAACACCCAGGAGAAGAAGCTGACCCTGAGCCAGATCTACCAGTACGTGGCCGAGAACTTCCCCTTCTACAAGAAGAGCAAGGCAGGCTGGCAGAACTCCATCCGGCACAACCTGTCTCTCAACGACTGCTTCAAGAAGGTCCCGCGGGACGAGGACGATCCAGGTGGGCACCACGACATAGAACAGGACTCACCTCATGTTAACATGTTAGAACACTATTAACAAGTTGTTATGGTAACACCCGGGCCGTTGGATATCACCCATGTTGTAATACCGATGTTATGTTACACGAACAAGCTGTTACAGTGATGGAAAGGCCTCAATGCGCTACGGGCGAGGAATATAAATAGATAGCCTACTTTATAATAAATATAAATAACTGCTTTATAATTCATATAAATAACGACTTTATAATAAATAGAACGAACTACTTTATAATAAATATAAATAACTACTTTATAATAAATATAAATAACTACTTCATAATGAAGAGAAATAACTATAATAAATAGAAACAACTACTATATTATAAATAGAAAGAACTAGGCCAGCCCTATAATAAATGTAAATAACTACTTTATAATAAACATAATTAAATTCTTTATAATAAATAGAATGAACTACTTTATAATAAAAAAAGAGAACGACTTTATAATACATTTAAAAAAACAACTACTTTATAAATAACCACTTTATAATAAATACAAACAGGTGCTTAACAATAGAACCCAATCTTAACTTTTAATGGGCATCAATTCATTTAGCCAGAAGTTTTTTTTTTCGAGATCAGCCTTCGCCTTTAGCACGAAATTAAAGTTGGAACAGGAAATTAATGAAAGTAA
This sequence comes from Gadus chalcogrammus, assembly GCF_026213295.1. NCBI lineage: Eukaryota > Metazoa > Chordata > Actinopteri > Gadiformes > Gadidae > Gadus > Gadus chalcogrammus. The sequence goes on from NC_079416.1 coordinate 23,246,205, forward strand.
AGCTGTCTCAGTCGAATCTCCTCTTAACTTAACGTTGTTTTAAGAGACAGAAAACATTCTTATTTGATGCATTATGGTCAGCATTGAAAGCGTTTTCTTTATATATTTATACGTATAGATATACACATACATTATATATATATGTATAAATAGGTATTCATATGTAGGTATATTTATATATAAATATAGATGTATAAATATACACATATACCTATATATACATATATATTTATATACACATACACGTATATTAGTACATATTTTATATTTAAATGGTTGTTCACGGCGACATTGTTTTGGCGTCTGGTTCTAGAGCTCCGCCCGTTGGAGCAGAGCCACGCCCCCCCCCCCCCCCCCCCCCCCCCCCCAAACATGATGTTTACCAACAGCGAGCCAGGTGTCTGACGGCCTCAGCCCCGGTGGGGTCTCGCAGGCCGCACCATGTGACCCCTGACCCTAGCCCCCCGAAGGTCAAGGAAGTAGTCCCCAAGGTCAGGAGCAGGGAGGGGGGGTCGGGGGGCAGTGGTGGGGGTCGGGGGGCAGTGGGGGGGGCCAGGGGAGCATGACCGGGGGTTAAGGCGAAGGACCCGGAGACAGTCTGGGGAGATCCGGGGTGAACCGGTTTATCTTCACGGCGCGGCCCCAGCCTCACGTAGAGGGAGCTCACTGCTCATCGGGTGGTGCAGCTGGAGGTGGTGCAGCTGGAGGTGGTGCAGCTGGAGGTGGTGCAGCTGGAGGTGGTGCAGCTGGAGGTGGTGTAGCTGGAGGTGGTGCAGCTGGAGGTGGTGTAGCTGAAGGTGGTGTAGCTGGAGGTGGTGCAGCTGGAGGTGGTGCAGCTGGAGGTGGTGCAGCTGAAGGTGGTGCAGCTGGAGGTGGGGCAGCTGGAGGTGGTGAAGCTGGAGGTGGTGCAACTGGAGGTGGGGCAGCTGGAGGTGGTGCAGCTGGAGGTGGTGCAGCTGGAGGTGGTGCAGCTGGAGGTGGGGCAGCTGGAGGTGGTGCAGCTGGAGGTGGTGCAGCTGGAGGTGGGGCAGCTGGAGGTGGTGCAGCTGGAGGTGGTGAAGCTGGAGGTTGTGCAACTGGACGGGGTGAAGCTGGAGGTGGGGCAGTTTGAGGTGGTGTAGTTGGAGATGGTGCAGCTGTAGGCGCAGCAGCTGGAGGTGGTGTAGCTGGAGGTGGTGTAGTGGGGAGTCAGTGTACTTTGCAGGTGGAGCAGGTGGTGAGTTTGTCTATGCAGCGAGATGCTGTCAGGTGAATGAGTGAGAAGCTGTGTAATATATATATATACTGTATATCTTTGTATATGTGTGTATATATGTACAGTATATATATATACATGTGTGTATATATGTAAATATGTGTTAATATATATGTGCTCCATCAGGGAAGGGGAACTACTGGACTCTGGACCCAAACTGTGAGAAGATGTTCGACAACGGAAACTTCCGGAGGAAACGTAAACGGCGCTCGGACCCGGCCAAGGGCGAGGAGTGCCGAGCGCAGGCCTCCCTCAGGTCCTCAGACAGCCCCTCCTCCCCGGAGATAGACGGACTCAAGAGCCCCCCCGCCCCGCTGTCTCCCCCCACGGGGGGCGTGGCCGCCGCCTGCTTCAACCACTTCTACAGCAGCATGGCGTCGCTGGCCCCGCCCTCCACCGCGCACCAGGGAGCCCTGGGATTGGTCAACGAGCTGTCCAATAGGAACATTACGGCTCTCGGGGCCTATCCGACGGCCGCCGGACCGACACCCGGACACCCGCCTCATGGGCACTCTCACGGGCACCCTCACGGGCACGCTCACGGGCACGCTCACGTGCACTCTCACGGGCACCCCCAGGGGCCCGGCCAGGGGCCCGGCCAGGAGGGAGAGCTGGTGGAGGGGCCGCGGGGGGGCTACTACAACACGCTGGGCGGAGCTCAGAGCGGACACTTCTACAACAGCTTCAGCGTCAACAGCCTGATGTACCCCCGAGAGGACCTCTAGTTATCAGCCCTGACTAACCCTAACCGGCCCCGACTAACCCAAACCAGCCCCGCCTAACCCTAACCGGCCCTGACTAACCCTAACCGGCCCAGACTAACCCAAACCAGCCCCGCCTAACCCTAACCGGCCCTGACTAACCCTAACCGGCCCCGACTAACCCTAACCGGCCCTGACTAACCCTAACCGGCCCCGACTAACCCTAACCGGCCCTGACTAACCCTAACCGGCCCCACTAACCCTAACCGGCCCCGACTAACCCGAACCGGCCCCGCCTAACCCTAACCGGCCCCGACTAACCCTAACCGGCCCCGACTAACCCTAACCGGCCCTGACTAACCCAAACCAGCCCTGACTAACTCAAACTAGCCCCGACTAACCCAAACCAGCCCTGACTAACCCAAACTAGCCCTGACTAACTCAAACTAGCCCCGACTAACCCTAACCAGACCTGGCCAAACGTAACCAGCCCTGACTAACCCGAACCACCTCTAACCTTACACCTAAACTAACTATCTCTAACCCCTAAAGTGACCATCTCTAACCTAGTACCTAAACTAACCACCTCTTACCTAAGACCTTAACTAACCATCTCTAACCTAACCCCTAAAGTGACCATCTCTAACCTCCCACCTATGCTAACCAGCTCTAACCTAACCCTAGCCTCCTCGCGGCTCCATACAGGAGGTTTGTGGTGCATCATGGGTAGCAGACGGACAGACGGACCCTTCTGGTTGGTTGAAGCGTGAAGATCCCGCTCAGCTCAAGTTCCCACGCCACAAACGTCCCTAACGTAACGATGACATAATGATAACAATGACCACAATACTAATACTGATTATCTTTTGACTTAAATCGAATCATCGTTGTTGGCAAACAATGCTTTTTCGATGGTGAGATCCTCAGCATGAGATCAAGATGGCCGGGGTGGCATGAAGATTAGGGCAAGGGCTCCCCTCAAACACGCACACACACACACGCACACGCACACAGACATAGAATAGCCTGTTTCTATTTATGCTGTGTTTACTGTTGTTTGATATAGGTTGTTTACTGGTTACTTTTGTCTGATAGTTTGTTTGCTGTTGTCTGATAGTATTTGTGTGTGCGCGTGTGTGTGCGTGCGTGCGTGCGTGCGTGCGTGCGTGTGTGTGTGTGTATCTCAGGATTCCATCAGTGAGTAGGTTGTGTAAATATGTGTACATGTATTTGTATATTTAAATGATATGTATATATTATATATTCATTTATATATTTTTCCTTTCTACAACAAGCATGCAGTCAGTTTTTATTTGATTATGAATAAATATGTGGTCTTTCACTATGGTCTCTTCTCTCAATGTTGTCCACATTTACCGACTAGGCCTTGAGGCACATGTAAAGATTTTTACTTCTGATTACATACCAACGTATACAATTGCACATTAACTACATAAAGTAATTGACAATTGACATATATAATTTGCTAGCTCAAATAATTAAAAAAACACGCCATTCATCAATTAGCAAAAATTACTGGCATTTAGGCTTTGCATCATAGCTTTTAGGCTTCATAGAAAGCAAATATTAGCCTATATATTTAAACCTGTCAATACAATAATTATCCTCTAATAATAATACCTCTAATATTAATAGGTAACACTTAATCATTATCCTCAAATAATAATAACCCCTGTTAATACTTAACCTTATACTCTAATAACATAATACTTAATCATTTCCCATTAATTATAATACCTGTTAATACTTAACGTAATCCTCTAATAACAATAGCTGTTAATACTTAACATTATATTAATAATAACACCTGTTAAAACGTAATCATTCTCTTCTAATAATAATGCCTGTTAGTACTTTATCATTATCCTTAATACTCAACATTATCCTCTTATAATAATACCTGTCAATACTTAATCATTATCTTCTTATAATAAAACTACCTGTTAATACTTAACATTAACCTCTGATAACAATACCTGTTAATACTTAACATTATCCTCTAATAACAATACAAACAGACACGTGTTTCCGCGTCCCATTCCAGAGAGCGTCCTGAACTCGGAGACCACACGGCTGATGCCGTCGACGCAGACAGCAGCTCAACAATACAACTATTGTGTTGCGGGTCTCCGTGTCCCCCCCTGCTGTGAGACGGGGAACGGAGCGTAGGGAACTTTCCCTCGGAAAACACTCGCCACCCATGACGTGGATTAGCGGCGCTGTTGTGGAGGTTTAAGGAAAGCTTTGGATGTTTGTAATTCACACCGGGCCTGGCTCCCTGCGTCAAGAGACGGTCTCATCACCGACAATCATGACGCAGGATAACATTTTGGATCCCACGTCCGTAATCAGCCCATGGCAGGACGGACTTACAACTAACTAACTCACTACTAATAAATCAACTCATCATTTTACAAATATTTATACAAAATAAGTACAAAATGTTTCAAAGCAATGCTTCATCGATCATTATTTTACACCAGCGAAGACCCACTATGACCTACTGGAGACCCACTATGACCTACTGGTGACCCACTATGACCTACTGGAGACCCACTATGAGTGGGTCTCCAGTAGGTCATAGTGGGTCCCAGTAGGACCTACTGGGACCCACTATGACCTACTGGAGACCCACTATGACCTACTGGGACCCACTATGACCTCTACTACCGGTGACTAAGGAGTTTTCTAGATGGTTATACTAATGATGTAGAGAGTAAAAAAGAGTAAAAAAAATCAAGAATGATCTAGAATGTAATAAAAATAATGTAGATAGAAATATGAATACTAATCAGTATTCATACTAATAATCTAGAGGGTAATAGTATTTTTCTAGGGAATTCAGTGATAGTCTTAATCGAGAGAGTAATACTGATTATCTGGAGAGTAATCTAGAGAGTAATATTAATATTCTAAAGTGTTTGACGTAATACTCATAATGTAGTACCTTCTAGGAAGTTATCTAGATCGTAAAATAATAATCTAGAAAGTAAAATAGATAGTCCTAGTTCTGATCTAGAGAATGATCCAGAAAGGGCTCCAGCGGATCCCGAAGGTAAGGGGAAGTCCTCGCCGCGGCTGCTCCTGTCTGCTCTTCACCCAACAAGACCTCACTTGTTGAGTCTGCGATCTGAGGAGCAGACTTACGATCCACCGGCGACCGCTGCAGTCACACACTCACAGCTTGTTTGTTTGGTGGCTCTAAGGCCTTTAAACGCCCCCAAAGCCTCACAGGTGGAACTCACATGGTTAGGACCAGATCAACCTTTTAATTCAACATTGATGAAGAGGCTAATGGATGACAGATGAACGGTCTCTGGGGCACGTGATCGGGGTTCTGGGGGGGGGGGTTTGGGTGGAGGGTAGGTGTAGGGGTGAAGGGTGGAGGGGTGGAGGGTGGAGGGTGGAGGGTGGAGGGTGTTAGGGGTGAGGGTGGAGGGGTGGAGGGGTGGGTGGAGGGAGGAGGGTGGAGGGGTGGAGGGTGGAGGGTGGGTGGAGGGGTGGAGGGTGGAGGGGTGGAGGGTGGAGGGTGGAGGGTGGAGGGTGGAGGGTGGAGGGTGGAGGGTGGATGGGTGTAGGGGTGGAGGGTGGAGGGTGGGAGGGGTGGGTGGAGGGAGGAGGGTGGAGGGGTGGAGGGTGGAGGGGTGGAGGGTGGGTGGGGGGTGGAGGGTGGAGGGGTGGAGGGTGGAGGGTGGAGAGTAGGTGTAGGGGTGAAGGGTGGAGGGATGGAGGGTGGAGGGTGGATGGGTGTAGGGGTGGAGGGTGGAGGGGTGGAGGGGTGGAGGGAGGAGGGTGGAGGGTAGGTGTAGGGGTGAAGGGTGGAGGGATGGAGGGTGGATGGGTGTAGGGGTGGAGGGTGGAGGGTGGAGGGGTGGAGGTTGGAGGGTGGAGGGGGGAGGGGTGGAGGGTGGAGGATGGAGGGTGAAGGGTGGAGGGATGGAGGGTGGAGGGTGGAGGGATGGAGGGTGGAGGGTGGAGGGAGGGTGGAGGGTGGAGGGTGGGTGGGAGGGGGAGGGTGGAGGGTGGGGGAGGGTGGGGGTGCGGTGGATGGGTGGAGGGTGGAGGGTGGAGGGTGGAGGGTGGAGGGTGGAGGGTGTAGGGGTGGAGGGTGGATGGGTGTAGGGGTTAGGGTGGAGGGTGGGGGGTGGAGGGTGGAAGGTGGAGGGGGGGAGGGGTGGGGGGGGGAGGGGTGGAGGTTGGAGGGGGGGTAGGGGTGGAGGGGGGTAGGGGTGGAGGGTGGAGGGGGGTGGAGGGGTGGTGGAGGGTGGAGGGAGGAGGGTGGAGGGTGGAGGGTGGAGGGAGGAGGGTGGAGGGTGGGGGGTGGAGGGAGGAGGGTGGAGGGGGTGGAGGGTGGAGGGGTGGAGGGAGGAGGGAGGAGGGTGGAGGGTGGAGGGGTGGAGGGAGGAGGGTGGAGGGTGGAGGGTGGAGGGGTGGAGGGAGGAGGGGTGGAGGGGGGTAGGGGTGGAGGGTGGGGGGTGGAGGGAGGAGGGTGGAGGGTGGGGGGTGGAGGGGGTGGAGGGTGGAGGGGTGGAGGGGGTGGGGGGAGGGGGGTGGAGGGGGGTAGGGGTGGAGGGAGGAGGGTGGAGGGAGGAGGGAGGAGGGTGGAGGGGGTGGAGGGGGGTAGGGGGAGGAGGGTGGAGGGTGGAGGGGGAGGAGGGTGGAGGGGGTGGAGGGGGGTAGGGGTGGAGGGAGGAGGGTGGAGGGTGGGGGGTGGAGGGTGGAGGGAGGAGGGTGGAGGGGGTGGAGGGGTGGAGGGGGTGGATGGCAGCCAGGTCAGTCCTGGCTGGAGGTGTCCTTCATTATTTTTCCGCTTGTCGGATCCTGTGAGACGGGGGGAGGGGGAGGGAGGGGGAGGGAGGGGGAGGGGTGCAGAGGGGAGGGCGGGGGAGCGAGGGCCAGCCGGTGGGGGACGTCAAACACACTCAAAGCATGGGCCCTCCACTGGGGATTAGGAGCCACAAAGCATGTCCCACACCTGCACACACACAATGGAAACCACTGGAGGAGAGGAGGAGAGGGGGAGAGGGGGGAGAGGGGTGAGAGGAGAGGGGAGAGGAGGAGAGGAGGAGAGGGGAGAGAGGGGTGAGAGGAGAGGGGAGAGGAGGAGAGGAGGAGAGGAGGAGAGTGGAGAGGGAGGAGGGGAGAGGAGGAGAGGAGGAGAGGGGAGAGAGGGGTGAGAGGAGAGGGGAGAGGAGGAGAGGAGGAGAGGAGGAGAGAGAGGAGAGGGGAGGAGAGGGGTGAGAGGAGAGGGGAGAGGAGGAGAGGAGGAGGAGGGGAGAGAGGGGTGAGAGGAGAGGGGAGAGGAGGAGAGGGGGAGGGGGAGGGGGGAGGGGAGAGAGGGGAGAGGAGGAGAGAGAGGAGAGGGGAGAGGGGGGAGGAGGAGAGGAGGAGAGAGGAGAGGAGGAGAGGAGGAGAGGAGGAGAGGAGGAGAGGGGAGAGGAGGTGAGGCAGGGGGAGGAGAGAAGGAGAGGGGGGAGAGGAGGAGAGGAGGAGAGAGGAGAGAGGGGGTGAGGGGAGAGGAGAGGGGGGAGAGGAGGAGAGGAGGAAAGAGGAGGAGCTGATTCAAGGGGAGGAGGAGGAGGCCAGGGAGAGACACGTACGAGAGGAGGAGGCCACTCATTAAAGCAACGTGAGCACACAGATCTCCTGTTCCTCCTGCATAGGGTCCACTGATCCCCCAGCCCCAAGTGGACCGGGTTCTAACCCTCTAACCAGCGGGTTGTAGGGTTCTAACCCTCTAACCAGCGGGTTGTAGGGTTCTGAACCCTCTAACCAGCGGGTTGTAGGTTTCTAACCCTCTAACCAGCGGGTTGTAGGGTTCTAACCCTCTAACCAGCGGGTTGTAGGGTTCTAACCCTCTAACCAGCAGGTTGTAGGGTTCTAACCCTCTAACCAGCGGGTTGTAGGGTTCTAACCCTCTAACCAGCAGGTTGTAGGGTTCTAACCCTCTAACCAGCAGGTTGTAGGGTTCTAACCCTCTAACCAGCAGGTTGTAGGGTTCTAATCCTCTAACCAGCGGGTTGTTGGGTTCTAACCCTCTAACCAGCGGGTTGTAGGGTTCTGAACCCTCTAACCAGCGGGTTGTAGGGTTCTAACCCTCTAACCAGCAGGTTGTAGGGTTCTAACCCTCTAACCAGCAGGTTGTAGGGTTCTAACCCTCTAACCAGCGGGTTGTAGGGTCGAGTCCCAGGTGTGCTCGTACAGTAGGTCAAGCCGGTCCCTTGAAGGCGCTGGGGTCAGGGGGTCAAGGTCGTGGCTACTGGTGGGGTCTGATGATGTCATTGTGGTGGTGGTGTCGGCCAAAGTAAACAGGAAGTAGATCACCCCGGTGTGGCGGACGGGCGACAGGAGCTGAGGAGTGTGGGGGGTGTGGTCTATGGAGCAGGAGGCTCTGATTGGCTGGGGAGGAGGGAGATAGGAATGCACATGTCTGGCCTCCCGCTCACCCCCCCCCCTCCCCCCCCACCCCCCTCGGTTGTGTTAATTGGTTCTCTTGTCTTGGCCCGGGTCCAGGCCGCCATGCGTAATAAGCTATTAGCGCTAATCAGCATGGACGTGGGCATTGTGAGGGTCCAGCGCTCGCTAGCACAGGACGCCTATTGTTACCGCGGCGACCTGGAACCCGGGGTCCCCTGTGGGAGGGG
>NC_079416.1:23259825-23262325 GCF_026213295.1 Gadus chalcogrammus
CCACACACACACACACACCCTGTGTGTGTGTGTGTGTGTGTGTGTGTATGTGTGTGTGTGTGTGTGTGTGTGTGTGTGTGTGTGTGTGTGTGTGTGTTTGGTTCTGAGGGAGGTAATTCAAAGCTACATTAGGACCTTTTTATACTGATTTCATGTTGTCAACAGACCTGTAAAACCTCCCATCTTCCATCTCTCTCTCACATACAAACACACACACACACACACACACACACACACACACACACACACACACACACACACACACACACACACACACACACACACACACACACACACACACAAACACACACACACACACACACACACACACACACACACACACACACACACACACACACACACACACACACACACACACACACACACACACACACACACACACACAGTTAATTAAATCACCTACACTTCCCTTCTTCCTCGGGGGCTGGCTTTAGATCCCATCCAATGACAACAAAGCTAGACTTGATGGGTTTTGACAGCAGCCAATCAACAGGAATCTGATCCATCTTACCTTCCATGATAAAAACAACTGGTATGTTATCTTATGTAATGGATGCAATTCTATAATGTGATTAATGTAATCATAGGAAGTAATAATGTTACAATGTGATGTAATAATGTAATTTAAGGAGGGAATAATATAATAATGTGATGTAATAATGTAATAATATGATGTCATAATGTAATAATGTAATGTAATAATGCAATTTAAGGATGTAAGAATGTAATAATGTACTTTGAATATATAATAATATGATGTAATTGTATCATTAATAAGTAAGTCATTTTTTATAGTGTCATTATGTAACATAATGTAATAATGTAATGTAATGGAAAATAATGACATAATTGTATAATCATATAAAGTAATGTAATAATGTAATAATTTGATAATGGCATAATGAAAGCTAATGCTGAAAACTGAAGACTGGGGCAATGTTCCTTGACCTCACTGCAGCATATGACACTGTGTGGCCCAAAGGCCTCTTCCTAAAACTCACCAAAGCACTCAGAAATCATCCAATCTCTGCTCTCCAACCGCAGGTTCAGAGTTCACCTTGGGGTCAAGGTGAACTCTGAACCTGCGCAAGGGTCAGTCTTAGCCCCAACCCTGTTCAACCTCTACACAAATGACCTACCCACCACCAAATCCCGCATATTCAACTATGCAGATGACATCTGTTTGACCTTCCGAGCACCAGATGTTGGTACATTGGAAGCAGTGCTCGATGAAGACCTCGCTAAACTGCACGAGTACTGCAAAACCTGGCGCCTAAAACCAAACCCAGAAAATACGGTCTCCGGTGAACCCAACAAGCCACAAGAGAACCCAACATCAATCTGAGCAGGACCAGACTGAAGTATGCCCCCACTCCAACCTACCTCGGAGTGACCCTTGATAGGACCCTATCCTTCAAAGAACACGTCAAAAGGACAGCAGCAGTTTCCACTGCAGGGTGCGGTACGGTTCGGTTCGCAAAGGTGCGGCACGGATTGCGTTTCCACTGCCAAAAGTGGGCGTGACCCGGACTGAGCCGGACTCGTTTTGCCCTCGTCATCAGTACTCCTCCGTTGGGGTACTGAGACGCCTGAAAGGGTGCCGGAAAATTCGAGCTACACACCCCCTCCGTTGATTGGTCGACAGAATCGTCACTTCCGGGCGACGTGGGGATGAAAAACAAACGAACAGTACCCTCGAGGTATTATTCTTTACAATGAACATGTCGCGTAAAACGCTTGCTTGGGCGAACAAGGAGGTGGAGACGTTCCTCTGCATTATTCCTGCATACGATGTTTACGTAGCTGCCGCGGCGATCGACATCCGGCCTACCATAAAGGGTACCGTCGGCGGTGGAAACGCGACCTCGGAACTGAGCTGGGCTATACCGCCCCCTCCCTCCCGGACTGAGGCGAACCGACCCGTACCGCACCCTGCAGTGGGAACGCGGCATAAGGTGACGTCCAGGAACCATCTCCTCAGCAAGCCTGCTGGCTCAAAGTGGGGTGCAGCAGCCCCCCACTCTGCGTACTTCAGCCCCTAGCCCTGGCATGTTCTGCAGCTGAATACTGTGCCCCTGTTTGGACCAGGTCATCCCATACCACACACCATGTGGACACCCAACTGAACTCAGCCATGAGGACCATGACAGGAACAATCCGCTCAACACCAGTCCCCCGGCTCCCTGTCCTCGCCAACAAAGCTACTCCACACATCCGGCGAGTAGTCCGCACTCAAAGGATGCTCCAAAAGACCAAAGTTCTCCCCCCCATTCTGGTTCACATGGACATGTTCAACCCACCCACTGCTCGACTTCCATCTAGACGACCAATTAGGCAGAACCCACCAGCAGCTGATCTCACCATCCAATCAGTTTGGAACAAGGAATGGGAGTCCAAGGACGTCCCAAATAAAGCGTCCCAAGCAAATAATGCATCACATCATTGAAGCACGCCCTCTACAAAGACTTAGAGGAGGACT
>NC_079416.1:23264825-23267325 GCF_026213295.1 Gadus chalcogrammus
GTCCTCTCTGTACTGTCTAACCCCTACCTGATCCTTAATGACCTGTCTCTGTACTGTCTAACCCCTACCTGCTCCTTAATGACCTGTCTCTGTACTGTCTAACCCCTACCTGTTCCTTAATGACCTGTCTCTGTACTGTCTAACCCCTACCTGCTCCTTAATGACCCCTCTGTACTGTCTAACCCCTACCTGCTCCTTAATGACCTGTCTCTGTACTGTCTAACCCCTACCTGCTCCTTAATGACCTGTCTCTGTACTGTCTAACCCCTACCTGCTCCTTAATGTCCCCTCTGTACTGTCTAACCCCTACCTGATAGACCAGCCCACCAGGGTTCACCAGGAGAGCAGATCCCTCTCCTATGACTCATCTGTGGAGGCGCTGCCTGGAGCCAACAGGTGGATCCCTGCTGTCAGACCTCCTCTGCAACGCGAGACCCCTCCTCCCGCGCGGGGCGCTGACACCGGCCCTGGGCGGCGGCGGCGGCGGCGGCGGCGGCGGTGGGAGGAAGAGGGGGATTAGCTTTCAGCGCCACCCAGCAGCGCCGCTCCTCCGCGTGCCGCGCGGAGCGGGAGCTAATTACAGGCGGGCCTACCTGGCCGGGCCGGGGGCCGGCTGACAGCCTCCACACCTGTCTAGCCACAACAGGCCGGGTCTCCAGGAACCCCGCACGCCGGCTCCTCCCCTCGACGACCGTTGCTACGTTCATCCACTCCGGTTGCCTGGCCGAATCATCCTGATAACAAACGTCACTTTCCAGGGTTCTGATTGGTGGGTGTTGTGGGTCCACAGCGGACTGACCCTGATACATAGAACCCACTCAGTACGTAGAACCCACTCAGTACATAGAACCCACTCAGTACGTAGAACCCACTCAGTACATAGAACCCACTTAGTACGTAGAACCCACTCAGTAGGTAGAACGCACTCAGTACGTAGAACGCACTCAGTACATAGAACCCACTCAGTACGTAGAACCCACTCAGCACATAGAACCCACTCAGCTCATAGAACCCACTCAGTACGTAGAACCCACTCAGTACGTAGAACCCACTCAGCACATAGAACCCACTCAGTTCATAGAACCCACTCAGCACATAGAACCCACTCAGTTCATAGAACCCACTCAGTAGAACCCACTCAGTACGTAGAACCCACTCAGCACATAGAACCCACTCAGCACATAGAACCCACTCAGCACATAGAACACACTCAGTACGTAGAACCCACTCAGTACATAGAACCCACTCAGTTCATAGAACCCACTCAGTTCATAGAACCCACTCAGTACATAGAACCCACTCAGTTCATAGAACCCACTCAGTACGTAGAACCCACTCAGTACGTAGAACCCACTCGGTACGTAGAACCCTCTCGGAGGAACCCACTCAATACAGAACATAAAGATGGGCTGTGTTTGTGTGTCTGTGTGTGTGTGTGTGTGTGGGGGGGGGGGGGTGGGCGTGAAAGCTTGAATGTATCTATCTCTCCTCCTAAGTACCCCCTCCCCCTCTCTCCCTCCCCTGTCTCTCCTCCCTCTCTCTCTCCCCCCTCTCTCGCTCCCTCCCAGCAGGTGGTCTTGCTTTCTCCAGTGATATGAATCTCCGAAAATTACAACTGCTCCACCAACAAGTTCACACACATCTCTCTCTCTCTCTCTCTCTCTCTCTCTCTCTCTCTCTCTCTCTCTCTCTCTCTCTCTCTCAGGTAATCTCAGACTGTGTCACACGCCCCTCTCTCACCCTTCAGTCAGCCAGTCAGCTTCCCAACGAGGACAAAGACTGATTTATCCCCCCCCCCCCCCCCCCCCCCCCCCCCCCCCCCCCCCCCCCCCCCCCCCCCCCCCCCCCCCCCCCCCCCCCCCCCACACACACACACACACACACACACACACACACACACCCCCCACCCCCCCATCCTGGGAGAAGGCTGTGTACACACAGACATGCTCGTGTGTGTACATGAAGGAATGCGCACACTTACTTCATGGGAAGATTCATTCATAAACACAATTTGAATACACGTGAAACAAAACACTCGCTTGTACATACACACGTTCATACTGAAAATACAATACATCATGAAGAGTACAGATAGCATTTATACACCGAGACGAGGGACAACTGTCGGATCATCTCCAGGTCGCTACGGAGATCGTGAACAAAATACCAGTGAATCGTTTTTAAAAGTGTTTTAGAGAATGTCACAAAAGTGTGTGGATGATGGCGGGTTCAAGCAGCCTTACCTGGCCGTGTCTGATTGGACTCTGGGGCTAGTGAGGCAGCGCACCTGTTGAACGTTGAGTAGTCAGTGGATACCCAGCCATCACCACACACTGAGAGATCTCCAGGATGGCAACGTCACCAGCTCATGTAGCATGATCAAACTTTACATTAAACAGGTTTTTGAACATGTGGTCGATTAGGTTTTAGCTTAGATCGGTAGAGCGCTTTTGGATGAACGCTATGTAAATGCAGTCCATAGCATTAGCAACAATGAACC
>NC_079416.1:23269825-23289825 GCF_026213295.1 Gadus chalcogrammus
AGGTCACCTTGATACTGTTAATCACTGTAAAGGTCACCGCATACTGTTAATCACTGTAAAGGTCACCTCATACTGTTAATCACTGTAAAGGTCACCTTGATACTGTTAATAGCTGTAAAGGTCACCTTGATACTGTTAATCACTATACTAAAGGTCACCTCATACTGTTAATCACTATACTAAAGGTCACCTCATACTGTTAATCACTGTACTGAAGGTCATCTCATACTGTTAATCACTGTAAAGGTCACCTTGATACTGTTAATCACTGTAAAGGTCACCTCATACTGTTAATCACTGTAAAGGTCACCTCATACTGTTAATCACTTTACTAAAGGTCACCTCTAGTACAGTTAATCTAATCTTTACTAAACTTTAGTAGAGTTAATCACTGTACTAAACTGTAAAGTCTATAGAAGCTTTAAACTACCTTTATTAATACATTCTTACAGTAGCTGTAAGAATATTTTATCAATGTATTCTCATAATAGCTGTAAAGTATATTTTATTAATATATCCTCATAGTAGCTGTAAAGTATCTTTTATCAATATATTCTAGTTAATGTAAAGTATATTTTATTGTTATATTCCTCTAGTAGCTGTAAAGTATATAAAGCTGTAAGCTCTCCGATTGACGCCTCTCTTCCCGCTCATCTTCCAGCTGGACCGGCCAATCACAGCGTCCGAGTCGGTTAGAGCCATCGAGTACCAGCGGGCGGGGGGTACCAACCCACCTATAGGCGCCGAGGTGGAGACCGCGGGCTGGGGTTCGGTCAACAACCTGGAGGGGCGCACGGACCGTCTGAAGGAGGTGGCCATGGACGTGGTGGACCCCGAGCTGTGCGCCCGCTACGACTACTACGGCTCAAAGTTCACCAGCAACATGATGTGCTCCCACAAGCTGTGCCCCAAACCCTGCAGACACAGAACCAAGACCGAGGATACCTGCGATGTAAGACTCACCAACAGGCACCACCGAGAAGGACAGATGTCCTTCAGTTAACTGATAAGGACTCAAGGCTCTGTATACTACATCTTCTTGAGTTCAATGTTTTATACAGTCTCAAGGCTCTGTATACTACAGCTTCTTGAGTTCAATGTTTTATACGGTCTCAAGGCTCTGTATACTACAGCTTCTTGAGTTCAATGTTTTATACGGTCTCAAGGCTCTGTATACTACAGCTTCTTGAGTTCAATGTTTTATACGGTCTCAAGGCTCTGTATACTACAGCTTCTTGAGTTCAATGTTTTATACGGTCTCAAGGCTCTGTATACTACAGCTTCTTGAGTTCAATGTTTTATACGGTCTCAAGTCTCTGTATACTACAGCTTCTTGAGTTCAATGTTTTATACAGTCTCAAGGCTCTGTATACTACAGCTTCTTGAGTTCAATGTTTTATACGGTCTCAAGGCTCTGTATACTACATCTTCTTGAGTTCAATGTTTTATAAGGTCTCAAGGCTCTGTATACTACATCTTCTTGAGTTCAATGTTTTATAAGGTCTCAAGGCTCTGTATACTACAGCTTCTTGAGTTCAATGTTTTATAAGGTCTCAAGGCTCTGTATACTACAGCTTCTTGAGTTCAATGTTTTATAAGGTCTCAAGGCTCTGTATACTACATCTTCTTGAGTTCAATGTTTTATAAGGTCTCAAGGCTCTGAATACTACAGCATCTTGAGTTCAATGTTTTATAAGGTCTCAAGGCTCTGTATACTACAGCTTCTTGAGTTCAATGTTTTATAAGGTCTCAAGGCTCTGTATACTACATCTTCTTGAGTTCAATGTTTTATAAGGTCTCAAGGCTCTGAATACTACGGCTTCTACTGCTACTGTTTTAATAGGACTCATGATTCTGTATACTACAGCTTCTTGAGTTAAAAGTTTTATAAGGAATCAAGATCTCTAGACTAAAGCTTCTTCTGCTGCCGTTTTAAAAGGACTCAAGACTGCATGCTACAGCTTCTTGTGTTGGCTCTTTCATCAGGACTAAGCTCACTGTTTTATGAGGACCTTCTTCTTGTGTTTCAGGGAGATTCGGGCGGACCTCTCATCTATAATGGCGTAGTCGTAGGGATCACATCCAACGGCGGGAAGAGATGTGGTCAGGTGAAGAAGCCGGGTATCTACACGATCATCTCCCACTACACCGAGTGGATCAACAGCACAATGTCCCTGTAACCCCATCACCTCCATCTACACGCCCCTTACCCCATAACAACGTCTCCCCCCCTCTACACCACCTTAGCCCCAGCTCCTCCCTTTCTACACCACCTTAACCCGGTTAACACCTCTACTCCACCCTGGGCACAATAATAGCCCCAGGACAGCCAGCCCAAGCAGATCTCAGGGTTACCATGAGGTCCTTGCGACAAACTAAACATGTATCTGGATCTCTGTACCATTGATGCATTTTATACACGGCGATATATGATGCTAACAATAACATTTCTAGCCATATCCAATATATATACATGTATCATCCTGCAACACATTAAAGATGTCCTAATAAAGAAATTGTAGAAAAGTTTTTATTCATTCATGTTCATAACAAATGAAAGGCCGAAATTAGCCAGATGGCAGCAGGAGATAGAGAACATAAAAGTGAAAAAAGTTAAGGCGTAACATTTTTGTATCCCAAGCTCTCCTTACCGAGGCAAAAAATAAAATAAAAATATAAGGTACAGTGCAATTAAGAACATCGTTTGCATAAAACTAGAATATATGTACAGTAGTTTCAGTGTCCTAAGAGAAACCCGCTGATCTTAAACAGCCTTAGGACGGCATCGCTGGGAGTTCAGGAGAGGCGGAAGGCGTAGACAGAACCGACCAGCAGCTGTCAGGGAGACGCCCTCCAAACGCTTCACAACAAACAACCCTTCAGGAGGGGAACATTTCAACACAACATGGCGGAATCATCTGAAAACATCTGGAATCAAGCTTCTAAACGTCTAAACATTAGTTAACAAAACCTTTTCTACATTGTGTCATCGACCCGATATCTTACAGACGCGTTGGAAGACGATTATCAAACTAACTGTCGGCAATCGCTCTTCCGAGCTTTAAAAAAACATACATGGTAAAACACATGGTTTAGAAGTCTCTTCAGAACATGAGAGCCCATGTCACGCTGAATGTATCAGCCAGTAGAACACTTAGAACCGGCCCGCCGTCCTCTCCTTCACCACTTGAATTCAATCTTCTTCCGGGAAACCTCTGGGAGACACAAGAGGCTCGATGAACACATGCTGGTGAGGAACCCATTCATCTAGCTCCACACGAGACCTTCAGCTGAGCTCGGTTCTAGGTTCTCAACATTGCAGCTAAAGCTGAGCTAGGTTCTAGCCCTGGATCTCAACGTTCTATCCTAGGCTAAGCTAGGGCCAAGGCTGAGCTAGGTTCTAGGTCTGGATCTCAACGTTGCGGCTAAAGCTGAGCTAGGTTCTAGGTCTGGAGTTTGACGTTCTTGGGAGTTCTCCTTACCTTCAGGCTTGTCTGCGGGGGTGGTGAGTCGACAGAGTGTAGTGTGCCTGGCCGTTTCCTTCTTTATATCACCTAGGAGACAGCAAGCAGAGGTCATGAAACATCTCCCACCTCTCGCTTTAACAAACACTGATGTGGAGAGGGTCGGTCCCTGGAGGACAGAGAGAGAGAGAGGTACTTTGGATGACGATGGTGGCGGCCTTGGACTTCAGAGTGGGTTTCCTTGGCGCTCTCTCCTTAATGTTACTGGACACGTCCATCTCCACCTTCCGATGCCGTCGCCACTTAGAGGCCTACACACACACACACACACACACACACACACACACACACACACACACACACACACACACACACACACACACACACACACACACACACACACACACACACACACACACACACACACACACACACACACACTTTTCTTATTGGTAACACTATGAATCCAAACAGTATGTCGACACTGGTTCTCATCCGGAGGAGGGAGGGAGGGAGGGAGGGAGACGTACCTCTACTGCCTGGCCGAATGAGCGGGACTTGATCGATGCGAGGAGCAGAGCTCTGCTGGAACTCTGAGGAGAGGAGAGAATAATCAGTGAGGACTGCAGCACCCCCTGGTGGTCAGGCTGAGCGCTGGACACCGGCACCCCCTGGTGGTCAGGCTGAGCGCTGGACACCGGCACCCCCTGGTGGTCAGGCTGAGCGCTGGACACCAGCACCCCTTGGTGGTCAGGCTGAGCGCTGGACACCAGCACCCCCTGGTGGTCAGGCTGAGCGCTGGACACCCCCTGCTCTTTTTTAACTAAATTACAGTATTCACACCGTTTCCCGAAAGCATCGTTGGTAACGAACGTTGTGAAAATGCTTGCAGCTAACGAGGACACTCGTTACAAGCTACAACACTCACCACATCAATAAAACCAGAGATGGACCCTGACTCACCTCCTTCTGGGACGTCCCTTCACCAGAGTCTTCCTCTTCCTTGACTGGAGTCTCCTAAGATAAGACACAGACACAGATCACAGTGGACTGGAGTCTCCTAAGATAAGACACAGACACAGATCACAGTGGACTGGAGTCTCCTAAGATAAGACACAGACACAGATCACAGTGGACTGGAGTCTCCTAAGATAAGACACAGACACAGATCACAGTGGACTGGAGTCTCCTAAGATAAGACACAGACACAGATCACAGTGGACTGGAGTCTCCTAAGATAAGACACAGACACAGATCACAGTGGACTGGAGTCTCCTAAGATAAGACACAGACACAGATCACAGTGGACTGGAGTCTCCTAAGATAAGACACAGACACAGATCACAGTGGACCGGAGTCTCCTAAGATGAGATAGACACAGACATGCTCCAGATCAAGTCTTGGTCTAGGTACAGATCTAGATCATCTAGACTCTGAGAGACTCACCATCTTTCCCTGCCAGTTGCTGAAGTCCGCCACGGCCTGGCCGAGCTGTGGGACGAGGTCTCGGTTGACCAGGTGTCCGTCCACCTGGTCCAGGGACTGGCGGTATCGCTCGTAGTGCTCATGCACATTGGACAGCTCCTGCAAAAGGTCACAGGTCAGAGGTCGTGCGGTTTATCGAGTGGTTCTACTGGTACTGACGCCACTGGTTCTACTGGTATTGACGCCACTGGTTCTACTGGTACTGACGCCAGTGGTTCTACTGGTACCCTGACACCAGTGGTTCTACTGGTACCCTGACGCCACTGGTTCTACTGGTGCTGACGCCAGTGGTTCTACTGGTACCCTGACACCAGTGGTTCTACTGGTACCCTGACGCCACTGGTTCTACTGGTACTGACGCCAGTGGTTCTACTGGTACCCTGACACCACTGGTTCTACTGGTACCCTGACACCACTGGTTCTACTGGTACTGACGCCAGTGGTTCTACTGGTACCCTGACACCACTGGTTCTACTGGTACCCTGACACGACTGGTTCTACTGGTACTGACGCCACTGGTTCTACTGGTGCTGACGCCACTGGTTCTACTGGTACCCTGACGCCACTGGTTCTACTGGTACCCTGACGCCACTGGTTCTACTGGTACCCTGACGCCACTGATTCTACTGGTACCCTGACGCCACTGGTTCTACTGGTACCCTGACACCACTGGTTCTACTGGAACCCTGACGCCACTGGTTCTAGTGGTACCCTGACGCCACTGGTTCTACTGGTACCCTGACGCCACTGGTTCTACTGGTACTGACGCAACTGGTCCTACTGAAACCCTGACGACACTGGTTCTACTGGTACTGACGCCAGTGGTTCTACTGGTACTGACGTCAGTGGTTCTACTGGTACTGACGCCAGTGGTTCTACTGGTACTGACGTCAGTGGTTCTACTGGTACTGACGCCAGTGGTTTTACTGGTACTGACGCCAGTGGTTCTACTGGTACTGACGCCACTGGTTCTACTGGTACTGACGCCAGTGGTTCTACTGGTACTGACGCCAGTGGTTCTACTGGTACTGACGCCACTGGTTCTACTGGTACCCTGACGCCACTGGTTTTACCCGTTAAGTGTGAAAATAAGGTTTTTCTAATTAAACATAGAAGGAATAAAGATTAAAAAGGTTAATGTGATGTCTGCAGCCGTGGTCGTGAGAGTTTATGACAATCCAAACTATTTTTTGGATTGTGGGGAACTGGTTGCTAGGGGGCGCGGCAGCATGTAGGAATGCGTGTCTACGTACCCTCAGGATGAGCAAGATTCCTTTGTGTGTGTCAAGATGGATCAATGTTTAGCTTTTGAATATTGTATGAAGGGAATGTGAAAAGAGTGTTTTGAATTTTGGATGGGGTTGCCTTGATTTGTATACAGGATATTACTTTTAAGAAGTGGCGAATTGTAAAACTTTTAAAGAATAAAAGGACAAAACTAGTTCTGCCAGTAACCTGAAACAACTAGTTAAACTAGTTACCTGACATAATACCAGGGTAATATCAGTAACCTGGTATTGTTATACTAGATTACTAGGTTTTACAGTAGTCCCTGACCACTAGGTATTACAGTAGTCCCTCACTCACCACTAGGTATTACAGTAGTCCCTCACTCACCACTAGGTATTACAGTAGTCCCTCACTCACTACTAGGTATTACAGTAGTCCCTCACTCACCACTAGGTATTACAGTAGTCCCTCGCTCACAACTAGGTATTACAGTAGTCCCTCACCCCTAGACAACACTGTGTGGACGTGGTTTATCCCGAGAGGTTCCTCACCTCCAGCAGCTCACTGTTGATCAGTTCCTGGGGACGGGACGTTCGCTCTATGAAGTCCTCAACCACAACCTGCTTCTCCACCTTCCGGGTCAGTTTGTACGTCAACTGGTGAGAGATGAGGAGAGAGGAGTAGAGAGGGAGAGAGGAGGTGGAGAGAGGAAGAGAGGAGTAGAGAGGAGAGGAGTAGAGAGGGAAAGATGAGGAGAGAGGTGTTGGAGAGAGGAAGAGAGGAGTAGAGAGGGTGATGAGGGGAGAGGAGTTGGAGAGAGGAGAGGAATAGAGAGGGAGAGATGAGGAAAGGAAGAGAGGAGTAGAGAGGGAGAGTTGAGTGGAGAGGAAGAGAGGAGTAGAGAGGGTGATGAGGGGAGAGGAGGTGGAGAGAGGAGTGGAGTAGAGAGGGAGAGATGAGGGGAGAGGAAGTCAGGAGTAGAGAGGGAGAGATGAGGGGAGAGGAAGAGAGGAGTAGAGAGGGAGAGACGAGGGGAGAGGAAGAGAGGAGTAGAGAGGGAGAGACGAGGGGAGAGGGTGAGTCTGATGTAAACAGATGCAGTGGTTCCTGCTGATTAGACCGATGAAACTAACCGGGTGGGGCGTGGCTGCGAACCAGAAGGCATGCTGGGATAACAGCTTCTTCAGAACGTAGACGCCGTCGAAGTGCTGGGCCGCCGCAGCCTCCTTCTCGAAGTTCTTCACCTCCTCCCAGTCCTTCAGAGCGAGCTGGATCTACAGGAGGAGACAGAACAGCTGGATCTACAGGAGGACACAGAACAGCTGGATCTACAGGAGGAGACAGAACAGCTGGATCTACAGGAGGAGACAGAACAGCTGGATCTACAGAAGGACACAGAGCAGCTGGATCCTGCGGAGAATGACGAGCTCTGCATGCTGCAAGGGTCTCTCCTCCATTAAACGCGTTCGGAACAGAGACACGCGACTACAAGGCTGGCTCCGAGCTTCAAGCACTCTATTGCCAGGGAGGTTAAACAGACACAGACACCAGGACGGGGAATCGAACCTGCACTTTGGGCCTTAACAGCTGTTCGTTGTACAGAGCGTAGAGGAGGTACAGAGCCCCCATGCGGATCTGGAAGGTGTAGGGGGGCAGGAGGTACTCGCAGACCATGGTGAAGATGTGCCGGCTGAAGGCCTTACCCTCAATCCTTTCCGTTGTGCCGCTGGAAAGAACAGGACAGGTTAGTTTATACAAATATAACGTTATTCATACAGCCATTGGGTGTAGTAAGGTAATCTGCTGTACAGCAAGGCACCTGCTCATGTCTTTATACATAGATACACTTGACAGGACTATTCACCACCTCATGTCTTCATAAGTTAGAAACACTGGAAGAGGGAGAGCGAGCCTCCTTCCAGAGAGAGTGTGTAAGAGAGAGAGAGAGAGAGAGAGAGAGAGAGAGAGAGAGAGAGAGAGAGAGAGAGAGAGAGAGAGAGAGAGAAATGAGAGAGAGAGGAGAGACAGACACTCCTTCCAGAGAGAGAGAGCGAGAGACAGACACTCCTTCCAGAGAGAGAGAGCGAGAGAGAGAGAGAGAGAGAGAGAGAGAGAGAGAGAGAGAGAGAGAGAGAGAGACTCCTTCCAGAGAGAGAGAGCGAGAGAGAGAGAGAGAGAGAGAGAGAGATAGAAACAGACACTCCTTCCAGAGAGAGAGAGAGAGAGAGACAGAGACTCCTTCCAGGGTCTTCTGATCCTAACCACCAGCAGCCCAGCAACTTACTAGAATATTTCATAAAACTTCATCTCCCTCCATATTTTCGCGAAGACCTCGAACCGTACAGACTCAGTCTTCTGAAAGCGCGCCAGCAGCTCTTCACAGTCGTCCTTCACCTGCTGTTTGCAGCGGATCATTTTAGGTAGATATGTATTCTATATTCTTATCGTTTATCGATCAATATAGTGTATGTATCTTTGTTTATTAAAAAAAAGGCGTTAATAGTGACAGTTAAAATCCAGTTATAGCTTGAAGGAGGATTAAAAGAATACAGAAATAAAAACATGTCCATAACGTGTCGCGTGTTTCTGACGTCACAGTTGTACTATTACATCTTAAAGTGACAGCGTCAGGCCTCCCAAAGCTTCGAGGTCAATAAAGAATGGACGTCTATAATTTATGTTTTATTTGAACAAATATATTTATATTACGTTTTTATTCATTATTTTAAATATTAGTATTATCATTGTACGAGAAACGGTCCATACGATTTTAATAAGCATCCTAAAACGGTCAAATTAGACAATGGTCTTTATTGTTGATTTTTGCTTTTCTTCTAAATGACTATTCGATTCACCGTACAGTTAAAAACCTATGCTGGTAATCGTGTACAACTCTTAACTTGTACTTCACGTCAATATGCTGATTAGATTTCTCCGGCAGGGTTTGAACGCATCACCAAGGCGGTATTTGAATGCATCACTGTGGCGGATATGAGGAACGGTGACGTGGAGGCGGAGCGGACAGGTAGACCAGCGATCCGAGGACTTCAGTAGACCCACGAAGACTACTGGATATAGTACACTACTCAAACGTACACGTCGTGGTCGCAATCGCCTTTTTGGTTGCCGGAGGAGTCCCATAATACTCGATTTAAATCGTAAACAAGTGAGGATCCGCAAAGAAAATGGCGGAGGCGGACGGCTCCAGCAGAGCCTTCTTAGGACTGTCGGATGTTTCCATCTCTGAGGACATCCCGGTGGAGGGAGATATCTCAATGCCCCCAACCTCCAGCTCACAGGACGACGGGTTCTCCACCCTGGACGAGCCGGTGAAGGACACGGTCCTGCGGGACCTGAAGGCGGTGGGCAACAAGTTCGTCCACGTCCTGTACCCCAAGAAGAGCAAAGCTCTGCTGCGGGACTGGGACCTGTGGGGTCCCCTGCTGCTGTGTGTCACGCTGGCCCTGCTTCTCCAGGGGGGGTCGGTGGACAGCAAGGACGACGGGGGCCCGCAGTTCGCCGAGGTCTTCGTTATCATCTGGTTCGGGTCGCTCATCATCACTTTGAACTCCAAGCTCCTGGGCGGAACCATCTCGTTCTTCCAGAGCCTGTGCGTCCTTGGCTACTGCATCATGCCCCTCACTGTCGCCATGGTGGTCTGCAGGATAGTCCTGCTGGGGGGCTCCGGGACCGTCAGCTTTGTGGTTCGGCTGGTTGTGGTCTGTGCATCCTTCGGCTGGTCCACCTTCGCCTCCACAGCCTTCCTGGCGGACAGTCAGCCCCAGAACCGCAAGGCACTGGTGGTCTACCCGGTGTTCCTCTTCTACTTCGTGATTGGTTGGATGATCCTCACCTTCGCCCCGGCGCAGTGACCCCGTCGGGCGAGGTCCGGGGTGCTGAACCCCTGGAGAGGAGGACTCTAGACCACGAGCCGGATGGTTGAAGTCATCCTGGACTTTGTAACTGACTGCTTTTCTTCTGTCTGTCAGGGGGGGTTAACCAAAGCGTACTATAAAAGGTGGATTGTTCTTCTGCTGGTCTGCCAGCTGGTTGTCATGCATGGGAGGGGAACCGCGGTCAGAAAGTTCAGTTTTTAGGGGACACTGAAGTAAAAGGGACACGACTTAGGAGCTTAAAAGCATTAAAACTTAACCAACTTGCCTGCTGATGTGGTCATGATTGCAAGTCGACGTAGAGGGAATGTCTTTGGAGACAGTGCAATCCTTGTTTTATAAAAGCACGGGCTTTTGTTTCCTGGTTTAGTTTCCCACTCCCCCCCCCCCCCCTCCTAGTGGACCCAGAAGAGGTGACCCTCTGGTGGACCCAGAAGAGGTGACTCTCTCGTGGATCCAGAAGAGGTGACCCTCTCGTGGACCCAGAAGAGGTCAATCTCTGGTGGACCCAGAAGAGGTGACCCTCTGGTGGTCAGGTCTTGGAATGGTCAACACAATGAATGTAGTGCATCTTGCTTTGGTCGCATTTATTTCCTAAATACAACATATGCATCCAGTTCAGCAAGGGTCCACTTTTAGTCTTTTTGTGTTTTAATAGCCACAGTGCAAGGTTTATTTAGTTCTCCTTCAAACTCCTTTTCTGTTCAAACTTTATTTTCCATTTTCAGTATTTGATACGAAATGTCCCTTTATACCATGACTACTATCTGATGACTATCTTCTTCCTAATTATATTTGATTCATATCTATTATGTTAATACTTGGGGAAGACTAATAAAACTATTCTGAACAAAACGAACCCATGTGGTTTCACGGTTCATCCAGCTGTAGCTACAATCGGGTACTGGTGGCACCACGTGAGAAGGGTCAACTGAGGTAGGATGATTATAGGCGCGTTCATGGTCCTGGTCAGGGATGACGCTCACACTACGCCTGTTCCAGACAGCCAGGGCTGGGCGATTGGGCCTAAAAATAAAATCTACATTTTTTCGAACCAAACCTTTTAATCGAATATTTACATTTAAGTATGGATTTTATTTGAAGATTAACAAAAGCAAAATTTGGTTACCACAGACTTTAGGCAAACTCTAAAGGCTTACCTCTTTTTTTTCTTCAATAATATATATATTTTTAATCGATTGACCATAAATTCGAATTACGATTAAAAATCGATTAATCACCCAGCTCTACCGACAGCGACTGTTCATGTGCACTGCTTTCGGAAGGTTATTCGTCAGCGGTATATATCACACCAACAGGATTGCCGCCAACAGCTGTTGGGCGTGGAACATAGGTTCTGTGTTTGTAGCCTATACTGTCCTTTAGCTTTTGGTTATGAGAAGCACATTGTATATAGTAGCATAGTATGGTACAGCCACGGTATGGAGGGCTACACTGGCCCTTATCTAGAGCTGGTTTACCAGTCCCCAACGTCACTGAGCGTGATCACTGATGAGGCATTTCGTTATTATTAGGAGAATGAACGCGCCTATATGAACGGCAGATTAGAGCCACTACCTGGACTATACCAACTGGCAGGGGTGGAGTTGGAGCAATTAGTTGGACTGTCCCACTTGTGATGTCACACGAGGTCAGATGAGTGATGGCGTGTACTGACAGCATCACACCTGGTTGTTAGAAGGATTCATTCTCTACTCTCAACCACCTTTCGAAGTAACAAATAAAAAGCTGAGGATACCAAACATGTTGTGAAATTAACTGAGAAAGAGACTTAACAAGTCTATAGGTGAGAGAAATATATAAACTCTTGGTTCTTGAAATCCATAAATCATATTTAATAAACATACCTAAACACTGATGATAGCATACATTTAAAATTAAGACATTATGAAGCATTATTCATAATCAATTTTCAAATCAGAAACTTTTTTTGGTATCATAACACATGATATATTATTCGTTATATATTTCTATTATCATTAATGAACCTAGCTGTCGTGAAAAAAATTCCCCAGCAGTCAACGCGAGTTAGAAGTTTGGTTCAAAACCCTTCAGGTGGGTGTAGGGGGAGTGTGTTGTGGTCAGAACCCCATCAGGTGGGTGTACAGAGAGAGTGTTGTGGTAAGAACCCCATCAGGTGGGTGTAGAGGGAGAGAGTGTTGTGGTAAGAACCCCATCAGGTGGGTGTAGAGGGAGAGAGTGTTGTGGTCAGAACCCCATCAGGTGGGTGTACAGAGAGAGTGTTGTGGTAAGAACCCCATCAGGTGGGTGTAGAGGGAGAGAGTGTTGTGGTAAGAACCCCATCAGGTGGGTGTAGAGGGAGAGAGTGTTGTGGTCAGAACCCCATCAGGTGGGTGTAGAGGGAGAGTGTGTTGTGGTCAGAACCCCATCAGGTGGGTGTAGAGGGAGAGTGTGTTGTGGTCAGAACCCCATCAGGTGGGTGTAGAGGGAGAGAGTGTTGTGGTAAGAACCCCATCAGGTGGGTGTAGAGGGAGAGAGTGTTGTGGTAAGAACCCCATCAGGTGGGTGTAGAGGGAGAGAGTGTTGTGGTCAGAACCCCATCAGGTGGGTGTACAGAGAGAGTGTTGTGGTAAGAACCCCATCAGGTGGGTGTACAGAGAGAGTGTTGTGGTAAGAACCCCATCAGGTGGGTGTAGAGGGAGAGAGTGTTGTGGTCAGAACCCCATCAGGTGGGTGTAGAGGGAGAGAGTGTTGTGGTCAGAACCCCATCAGGTGGGTGTAGAGGGAGAGAGTGTTGTGGTAAGAACCCCATCAGGTGGGTGTAGAGGGAGAGAGTGTTGTGGTCAGAACCCCATCAGGTGGGTGTACAGAGAGAGTGTTGTGGTAAGAACCCCATCAGGTGGGTGTAGAGGGAGAGAGTGTTGTGGTAAGAACCCCATCAGGTGGGTGTAGAGGGAGAGAGTGTTGTGGTCAGAACCCCATCAGGTGGGTGTAGAGGGAGAGTGTGTTGTGGTCAGAACCCCATCAGGTGGGTGTAGAGGGAGAGAGGGTTGTGGTAAGAACCCCATCAGGTGGGTGTAGAGGGAGAGAGTGTTGTGGTAAGAACCCCATCAGGTGGGTGTAGAGGGAGAGTGTGTTGTGGTCAGAACCCCATCAGGTGGGTGTAGAGGGAGAGAGTGTTGTGGTAAGAACCCCATCAGGTGGGTGTAGAGGGAGAGTGTGTTGTGGTCAGAACCCCATCAGGTGGGTGTAGAGGGAGAGAGTGTTGTGGTCAGAACCCCATCAGGTGGGTGTAGAGGGAGAGTGTTGTGGTCAGAACCCCATCAGGTGGGTGTAGAGGGAGAGAGTGTTGTGGTCAGAACCCCATCAGGTGGGTGTAGAGGGAGAGAGTGTTTGTTTGGGTCAGAACTCCATCAGGTGGGTGTAGAGGGAGAGTGTTGTGGTCAGAACCCCATCAGGTGGGTGTAGGGAGAGAGTGTTGTGGTAAGAACCCCATCAGGTGGGTGTACAGAGAGAGTGTTGTGGTAAGAACCCCATCAGGTGGGTGTAGAGGGAGAGAGTGTTGTGGTCAGAACCCCATCAGGTGGGTGTAGAGGGAGAGAGTGTTTGTTTGGGTCAGAACTCCATCAGGTGGGTGTAGGGTCCGTTGGTGTCCAGCTTGAGAACCTGTCGGTTCCCGTAGGTTCCGTGTTTGACCTCTGCCCCCGCCCCCTCCCCCTCTGCCCCCGCCCCCCCGGCTGCCCCTCCCGCCGCCTGCAGCTGGGCCTGGCACAGCGAGACGAAGCGCTGGTACAGCCGCAGCCCGTCCTCCTTGCCGATGTTCCCGTGGTACTGCATGGCCCGGCCCTTGGCCCGCCCGCCCAGCGTGGCCTGGGGTACCACCAACACGCTGCCCCGGAGCTCCAGCACTGAGGCCAGCCCCCCCGGCGCCCTCTCACACAGACGCTGGTTCAGCAGGGCGGACACTGCAGGGAGACACAAACGGACCTCAGCATTCAGCCTCTACCTCACAGTGTTACCTTAACCTCAACGTCCAGCCTCAACCTCATAATGTTAACTCAATGTCAGCCAGTACCTCATAATGTTACCTTAACCTCATAATGTTACCTTAACCTCAACGTTCAGCCTCTACCTCATAGACTAGTGTTACCTTAACCACAACATTCAGCCTCTACAGTGTTACCATAACCTCAACGTCCAGCCTCAACCTCATAATGTTACCCTAACCTCAACATTCTGCCTCTAGCTCATAATGTTAACTCAACGTTCAGCCAGTACCTCAGTGTTACCTTAACCTCAACTTCCAGGCTCAACCTCATACTGTTACCGTAACCTCAACATACAGCCTCTATTGACAACAATATTAAATCAACACCAACGTGAGCAGACCGACCCATTTTAGGCAGCATGTCTTCTGTCGCCCCTTTGAAGAAACACACGTAGATCACCATTCCCCGGTCAATCTGAGTGGAATAGAACCATCAACAACATCATGAAGGATTACGTCCAGAAACACGTTCAGCAGACCTCTTATTATAGACACTAGGGTTGAACTGCTAACGTTAAGTACATAGAAGTGGTCTTGCATCATTCACGGTAAGAAAAAGGTTGTACAACTTTTGGTATTTTTTGTACTAATTGCAGATCCGCCCCATAATATTCTTCTAGAGGTGGAAGATAGCCTACCTGGACCCATTCCGCCTCTGATTCCGGACCCGGCGGGGCCACCTGGAGCCGGGCGTGGAGGCACTGCTGCAACACAGTGCGGGCCAGCGGAGCCGGGGCCGCTTTCTCCGTCATATTATAAACCTAATACAATTAAATTAAAGTAGAATATTACACAAACTATATTCATATGAAGTGAAACTATCGGTAGACACAGTCCTCAATCTCAAACTGGTCTAAAAACGCGCGATTGACGTGGACGTGACGTATACCATACGAGTTCAGGGTTTCGTTGTATATATTTTTTCTTTCCATAAACACCATCATGATTAATAATATAATAATTTCCCCACAAATAATACATTGTCTGTTAATAATGCATTAGTTAATATATTTTTTTTAACGCAAACAATGTGCTGCGTCTACTTGCGCAGCCAGGATGTGCGCGCCACACTAGTCCACAACAACACGGCAACATGGCGGCGCACTGGGCCGGCAGGAGACTCTCTTTACTATCCTTAATCCTAACAAAACCAGGACAACATGTCCCGCTGTGCTGCGTGTATTCACCTCGGTGGAAGGTAAGGCACTTAAATGACCTGTCTCAGACCCAACAGCTTGATTCCACCTCGTAATGTGGACGTGACATATCCTAACTTAATCATAACTTGGTCCTAAGGTAATAGTATACTATAGAATGTAGTATATAGTTGTGTGTATATATGTATATGTTACCAAGTGGGACCGACAGGTTTGGTACCAGTAGTGGGGTGGTGTACCTTGATGATACATGCCTGGTGTAATGCCAGTAGTACAGTATTATATGCACCAGTGAATTGAAGAGGTCTGGTCCCGGTAGTGAGGTGGTGTACCTTCTGGACAGAGCTCCGGACCCAGCAGCCTGCAGGACAGACAGCGGGAGATCATGGCCCGGGGTCTCCCCAAACAGAAGCCCATCGCCGGGGTCGGCCAGGTGGTGGTGGTGGCGTCTGGAAAGGGAGGTGTTGGCAAGTCTACCACCGCAGGTACAGCTGTGTGTGTGTGTGTGTGTGTGTGTGTGTGTGTGTGTGTGTGTGTGTGTGTGTGTGTGTGTGTGTGTGTGTGTGTGTGTGTGTGTGTGGAGAGAGAGACAGTCAGTTAATAACAGTATCTGTTAAAGATTAGCTGGATTTGCCTGTGATGTTTAATTCTCTGTTGTCAGTGAACCTGGCACTGGGACTGATGGCCATCGACCCGGTAAGGATCTACACAGAATAAC
Organism: Gadus chalcogrammus; assembly: GCF_026213295.1. Lineage (NCBI taxonomy): Eukaryota > Metazoa > Chordata > Actinopteri > Gadiformes > Gadidae > Gadus > Gadus chalcogrammus. Next base: position 23,285,803 of record NC_079416.1, read on the forward strand.
TCCCAACAAACACTCCCTTCACTAGTGAACTCTTAATCACTACCATGATCCCTTCACTCGTGAACTCCTTTATACACTACCATGATCCCTTCACTAGTGAACTCCTTTATACACTACCATGATCCCTTCACTAGTGAACTCCTTTATACACTACCATGATCCCTTCACTAGTGAACTCCTTTATACACTACCATGATCCCTTCACTAGTGAACTCCTTTATACACTACCATGATCCCTTCATCAGTGAACTCCTTTATACACTACCATGATCCCTTCATCAGTGAACTCCTTTATACACTACCATGATCCCTCTCTCTTTCTCAGTCTAAGAGAGTAGGTTTGTTGGATGCTGATATCCACGGCCCCTCTGTCCCAAAGCTGATGAACTTGAAGGGGAATCCTGAACTCACAGAAAGTACTAAAGACCGTCTACACTCAAACCAATTCACACTCAAGCTTGTTTACACCCTAACCAGTTCACACATACATCACCGAAACCACTCTACTTTTTCATCATGTTACATATAATCCTGTTAACAACAAATCAGTTTACATAACTGCAAACTCCAAACCAACACCAAGGAGGTTAAACTGTAAGGACACAGATTAATCTTACCTCCCTCTCCTTTCCTGTCAGCCAATCGGATGATCCCTCTCACCAACTACGGACTTCCCTGGTGCGTTTCTCAGATTACATAACAGATGAATTTGACCAATCAAACATGTTTGTTCACATGGCATCTCTCTTTCAGTATGTTCACATCGCTCTTTCTTTCTCCCAGTATACTCTAATCTCTCTCTCCCAGTATACTCTCATCTCTCTATCCCAGTATACTCTCATCTCTCTCCCAGTATACTCACATCTCTCTCTCCCAGTAAACTCATCTCTCTCTCTCGTTCTCTCTATCTCGTTCTCTCTCTTGTTCTATCCTCTTGTTCTCTCTCTCTTCTTCCCTCCCTCCCATTGTGCTCACATGTCTCTCTGTCTCTGTCTCTGTCTCTGTCTCTGTCTCTGTCTCTCTCTCTCGTTCTCTCGTTCTCTCTGGTTCACTCTTGTACTATCTCTCCCAGTGTCCTCACGTGTCTCTCTCTCCCAGTGTGCTCACGTGTCTCTCTCTCTCCCAGTGTCCTCAAGTGTCTCTCTCTCTCCCAGTATGTCCATGGGCTTCCTGGTGGACGAGGAGGCCCCCATCGTGTGGAGGGGTCTGATGGTGATGTCAGCGCTGGAGAAGCTGCTCCGGCAGGTACCTCCTTGTGACCTGACGACCTCTTAATGACCTCCTGACCTCCTGGTGCCCTCTTAACGAGCCCGGTGTCCCGGTGTGCAGGTGGAGTGGGGGTCTCTAGACTACCTGGTGGTGGACATGCCCCCTGGGACCGGAGATGTCCAGCTGTCCATCTCTCAGAACGTCCCTGTCGCGGGTAACACTCACTCACTCACTCACTCACTCATGCAGACATACAGACGCTCACTAACTCACTCACTCACTCACTCACATAGACACTCACTCACTCACTGACACACACATGCAGAAACTCACTCACTCACACAGTCAAACAGACTCTCACTCACACACTAAGGGAAGTGTGTGTGTTTTAGGGGCGGTGATCGTCTCCACACCTCAAGACATCGCTCTGCTGGACGCACGCAGAGGGGCGGAGATGTTTAAGAAGGTCCACGTCCCGGTAATCAATACATCTGTTTATATGTATTACTAGTTAAAGACATAATCAGTCATAATCAGTCATAATCAATCAATCTGTTTTTATGTGTATCTGGTCATAGACATATTCACTACATCTGTTAGTAGTTCTGTGTGTGTGTGTGTGTGTGTGTGTGTGTGTGTGTGTGTGTGTGTGTGTGTGTGTGTGTGTGTGTGTGTGTGTGTGTGTGTGTGTGTGTGTGTGTGTGTGTGTGTGTGTGTGTGTGTGGTTCTAATGGTGTGGTTCCGTGTGTCCTGTAGGTCCTGGGTCTGGTCCAGAACATGAGTGTGTTTCAGTGTCCAAACTGTCAGCATCAGACACACATCTTCGGGTCTGGCGGTGCCAGGCAGCTAGCAGACACACTGGGAGTCCACTTCCTGGGTCAGTCATGTGACTCCATCACCATGGCCATTCAAATATATGATCAGTATAAACAAGAGTGCCTAGCTATTGGCTGTGCTTATGTCTGTCTGTCTGTCTGTCTGTCTGTCTGTCTGTCTGTCTGTCTGTCTGTCTCTCTGTGCTGGTCTCATTGTGATGGTCTCTGTGTGCTGGTCTCTCTGTACTGGTCTTATTGTGATGGTCTCTGTGTGCTGGTCTCTCTGTACTGGTCTTATTGTGATGGTCTCTGTGTGATGGTCTCTCTGTGCTGGTCTCATTGTGCTGGTCTCTCTCTGTGCTGATCTGTACCAGGTGACATCCCTCTTCACCTCAACATCAGAGAGATGTCAGACCGGGGTCAGCCCGTGGTCATATCGTCACCTGACAGCCCTGAGGTCGCGACCCCCTTATACTGAATTCCATTGTCTTCTACTGCATATAGGGTCTTCTACTGGCTCTCTACTGTCTTCTGCGGTCTGTCCTCTACTTTGTGTCTACTAGTGTCTTCTACTGGCTCTCTACCACCTTCCACTTTCTGTCTTCTACAGTGTGTTTAGTGTCTTCCACTGGCTCTCTATCGTATTCCACTTTCTGTCTTCTAATGTGTGTCTAGTATCTTCTACCGGCTCTCTTCTGCCTACTCTGTCTTCTCCCCGGCCTCTTGTGTTCTCCACTGTCTGTCTTCTACTCTCTTCTACTGTCTTGTCCTTTACTGAGATCAAAACAAATAAATGTGAGCCCTTTAACACACCTAAATGCATTTATTTGTTCCTTTCTCTGTTAATGTAACATGTTTTAAATGAAGGTGCATTAACATGACTATCAAAGAAATGTCTTCTCTCCAGGATGTAGATCTTTAACCCGTCCTTCTGGTGTGTGTCTGCAGGCGGAGGCGTACAGAAAGTTGGCGGCTGCGGTCCTCCTCAGAATACAGGAGGTCACTGTTTGATTGACGGCTTCAGCGAAACAACTGAAATACGACATAAACACAACCACACGCATCCACGCCACTCACACACTGCTCCACACTATGGAGGACAGACGTACAGCCCCTAACGCACTGCTCAAATCACAGTCAAGCATTCACTCTGTTCTATGGATGTACTACATAGGATAGGATGTAGCTTATGTGCTACAATGCTACTGACTCAATCTGATGCTCAGCGAGTGGGCTGACCAAGGCACTAGGGGTCGCGACCTTGTGACATCCAAGCCTCCCCATGGCGTTGCCGCGGCAACCAGCCGGGATGGCTTGTTTTGTAGGCTCACTGTTTTCGTCTGCTTGTATTTATTATTTCAAACGGTCAATTGTTGAGCGCTGTACCGCTACACGGCTGTATTGATATGTATGTATCTACCACTGTATTGTTGCTAGGTTTCATATAGGTACATAATCCTGGCAATAAAAACGATCTCACAAGGATGTTTGTCTTTATTTATGCAGCACCTTTCTAAACAGATGGACCAACGTGCCGACGCAGAATATGGGGCTATAAAACGGTTCAACAAGAAGTGCATAGAATCAAAAATAGGAAGGGAACGAATACAAATATACTAGAATGGGTCAAAGTAATAATGCCATGGTCGGCTTAGTATAGCCTACCTTTACCTGGAGTTAGGATAGAACCAGTCTACTATAGAACACATACACATGGAGGCATAGAACCAGTCTACTATAAAATACTTTACTGGAGGTAGGATAGTTCCAGTCTAGTATAACCTACCTCTACTAGAGGTAGGATAGAACCAGTCTACTATAGAATACCTTACTGGAGGTAGGATGGATCCAGTCTACTTTAGCCTACCTCTACCTGGCGGTAGGGTAGATCCGGTCTACTATAGACTGGACATCCAGACCTGGAGGTAGAGTAGATCCGGTCTACTATAGACTGGACATCCAGACCTGCAGTGCTTCAGCTGGACCAGCAGGGGGCGCA
>NC_079416.1:23292325-23314825 GCF_026213295.1 Gadus chalcogrammus
TGTGTTTGTGGCCAGGGTGGTGGGTTAGGTGGTGTGTGTTTGTGGCCAGGGTGGTGGGTTAGGTGGTGTGTGTTTGTGGCCAGGGTGGGTTAGGTGGTGTGTGTTTGTGGCCAGGGTGGGTTAGGTGGTGTGTGTTTGTGGCCAGGGTGGGTTAGGTGGTGTGTGTTTGTGGCCAGGGTGGGTTAGGTGGTGTGTGTTTGTGGCCAGGGTGGGTTAGGTGTTGTGTGTTTGTGGCCAGGGTGGGTTAGGTGGTGTGTGTTTGTGGCCAGGGTGGGTTAGGTGTTGTGTGTTTGTGGCCAGGGTGGGTTAGGTGTTGTGTGTTTGTGGCCAGGGTGGGTTAGGTGGTGTGTGTTTGTGGCCAGGGTGGTGGGTTAGGTGGTGTGTGTTTGTGGCCAGGGTGATGGGTTAGGTGTTGTGTTTGTGGCCAGGGTGGGTTAGGTGTTGTGTGTTTGTGGCCAGGATGGGTTAGTTGGTGTGTGTTTGTGGCCAGGGTGGGTTAGGTGGTGTGTGTTTGTGGCCAGGGTGGGTTAGGTGGTGTGTGTTTGTGGCCAGGGTGGGTTAGGTGGTGTGTGTTTGTGGCCAGGGTGGGTTAGTTGGTGTGTGTTTGTGGCCAGGGTGGGTTAGTTGGTGTGTGTTTGTGTGTATATAATGATATACATGATAATAAATAACAGTATAGAACAGTATCATGAAGATGAGTCACAGCATAGAACACTATACGATGATAATGGGTAATCGTTTAGAACAGTATATCATGTTAATTAGTAAACAAAAATATGATAATGAGTAACAGCAGTCTATACGATGATAATGAGCAATTACTTAGAATAATATATCATGATAATTAGTAACAGCATAGAACAGTATATTATATAATGAATAACAGTATAGAACAGTATATCATGATAAACATGATCATGAGTAACAGCATATAACGGTATATCAAAGTGCCTATAGAACAGTGTATAATGATAAACATATAAAAAAGGTGAGTACTAACTGTATGGATCTATATATCATGAAAAACGGTAATAGTGACTATAGGATCGTAAATGATATATACTGCTACGTCTAACCCTTCCTGTCTAACTGTGTGTTTGTGTGTGTGTGTGTGTGTGTGTGTGTGTGTGTGTGTGTGTGTGTGTGTGTGTGTGTGTGTGTGTGTGTGTGTGTGTGTGTGTGTGTGTGTGTTGAAAGTTACAGGGAGAAGTAGCGAAAGAGAGACTTGAGTCGAGAGAGGAGGCGCAGAGAGAGAGAGAGAGAGAGAGAGAGAGAGAGAGAGAGAGAGAGAGAGAGAGAGAGAGAGAGAGAGAGAGAGAGAGAGAGAGAGAGAGTGAAAGAGCGAGAGGGAGAGGGAGAGCGAGGGCGAGGGAGAGAGAGAGAGAGAGCGAGAGGGGAGGGAGCAGAAAGAGAGACAGGGTTTCGGATTACATCGCATACCACCAACATCAAGAAATACATGAAAACGGCCCGTTCTGTACTGTTGGGATGCCCTGTTCCAGCCGGACCGCCAGCCGGGACGTGTGACAGCCACCCGGGACGTGTGACGACTTCCCCGGGCCGAGCAGCGCGGCTCCCGGGCGCCGCCGCCGCCTCTCCGCGGTGTAGGAGAGCTGGAGCGACCATGTTAGGTGGGTTTGGAGGACCGCAGACACTCTGCTGTTAGCTCTGGTTGCTAACTGCCATTTTCCCCAAATTTGTGACTTGAGGGCCGTGTCTAGAAGGGTGTAGCATATCTATGATGTATATATGATATACATATGAGATAGTTTGGGATATAAGTGAGATATGAGACGTGTACCGGCCAGTTGTGGTTTATTAAGCTCCGTTTCACCGTATTTCGGGGCTAGCTGCTGCTAGCCAGCAGGCTGAGGCTAGGCTACCCAGCTAGCGTATCCCAGCGGGGGGATAGGCCAGACCTGGCTCTCTGGGTTTCTTAGGAAGAACGACATTAGATGTGGCGTTTTGTTGTTGATATCTCCTGGTGCATTGGCGCAGATAGCAGCTCTTTCACCCCACGGAGCAGGACAACGAGGTGATGGGTTCAAATGAGCTTCAAATGTACGGTTTCCCCACAGACTCCCAACATATCTGAACATCGTGAGGTTCCTCTGGTCCTCCGCTGAAGTGACATCGTGAGGTTCCTCTGGTCCTCCGCTGAAGTGACATCGTGAGGTTCCTCTGGTCCTCCGCTGAAGTGACATCGTGAGGTTCCTCTGGTCCTCCACTGAAGTGACATCGTGAGGTTCCTCTGGTCCTCCGCTGAAGTGACATCGTGAGGTTCCTCTGGTCCTCCACTGATGTAACATCGTGAGGTTCATCTGGTCCTCCACTAAGATGAAGTTCCTCTGGTCTTCCACTGAGGTGGGATCCAGAGTCCCTGTTCAACAGCGTTTAGATGATGAGCCCGCCCCCCCACCACCCCTCTGCAGCCATGTGTGACAGATTACTTTATTCAGCCTGTTTGGTGAAGAGCCACATTGTGTCAACGCTCAACAGATAACCTGGTCAATGGTAACAGCTGTCACTCGATGTTCTTCTCAGATAGTAGGTTTTTATTATAGCACGCCATGCTTCGTGGGGATCTCTGACCTTAGCTGTCTTGAAGCCTCTAACCTGCTCGCTGCCCAGCTCTCTGGCCCCGTAGCCCAGGCTTTAACCTGCGGGCTGCCCAGCTCTCTGGCCCCGTAGCCCAGGCTTTAACCTGCGGGCTGCCCACCTCCCTGGCCCCGTAGCCCGGCCTCTTACCTGGACGCGGCCTGGCTCTCTGGCCCCGTAGCCCGTCCACTTACCTGCTTGCTGCCTGGCTCTCTGGCCCCGTACCCAGGCCTCTTACCTGGACGCGGCCTGGCTCTCTGGCCCCGTAGCCCGGGCTCTTACCTGCTTGCTGCCTGGCTCTCTGGCCCCGTACCCAGGCCTCTTACCTGGACGCGGCCTGGCTCTCTGGCCCCGTACCCAGGCCTCTTACCTGGACGCGGCCTGGCTCTCTGGCCCCGTACCCAGGCCTCTTACCTGGACGCGGCCTGGCTCTCTGGCCCCGTAGCCCGGGCTCTTACCTGCTTGCTGCCTGGCTCTCTGGCCCCGTAGCCCGGGCTCTTACCTGCTTGCTGCCTGGCTCTCTGGCCCCGTACCCAGGCCTCTTACCTGGACGCGGCCTGGCTCTCTGGCCCCGTACCCAGGCCTCTTACCTGGACGCGGCCTGGCTCTCTGGCCCCGTACCCAGGCCTCTTACCTGGACGCGGCCTGGCTCTCTGGCCCCGTACCCAGGCCTCTTACCTGGACGCGGCCTGGCTCTCTGGCCCCGTACCCAGGCCTCTTACCTGGACGCGGCCTGGCTCTCTGGCCCCGTACCCAGGCCTCTTACCTGGACGCGGCCTGGCTCTGGCCACGTACCCAGGCCTCTTACCTGGACGCGGCCTGGCTCTCTGGCCACGGCCTTGAACCTGCGAACGGCTCTCCATTTTCCCTTTCAGAGCTTGTATTCGGGGAGATACGCCTCCTCTAGGGGTTTGGCATTTAGGTATCGAGCTATTAAGATCGGATAGATAACAGAGGACTACTTCGAAACATTTGTGACCAGTGACAATACGAGCCTATCCCTTTTACGACCTTTATCTGTCGGCCAGGGCTGAGAGATCCAGTTGTCGTGTCTTTAAGACACACAGACAGACTGATTATTAACCAGACAACTCCAGTCAATAGATTATGAGTCCAATCTTTTCCCAATAATAGTTTTGGAAAGGCAACCTTAACCATTGAAGTATCCAGAGTGAAGCTGATGATGTTAACAGAGTAAATTAATCCACGTTCTCTATGGTATCTGGATCTCTGATCTTCTGCTATTCCTGTATTGGACCATCCCCTGTGCCCTGGTGGACTACAGACTCCCGGTGTTGTTCTTGGTCTCACAACGGGGAGTGGACAGACTGCGATATGCAAAGGGCCTTAACATGTCTCTGACTCCTCAATCAACTCCTCTCTGCTAATGTCCCCACATATGTTTTATACATCGTCGCATCCCTGCCACTGATTAAATGTGTTTAAAAGACCTTGCAAATAAAGGCGTTGGTGTGGAACTAAATATGCAAAGTGTTTTTGGCTTGTTTCTGAAGCTTTTCTAACCGCTGTGAGAATACAGACCTAGAATACAAACTGACCAGTCATTAACTTGTTGTTGACACTTTAGAATCAAGTTATAACGCTGGTTATTGTGAAAGAACAGTCGGTGTGTAGAGTTGTTTTGAATATTAAATGGTCTGAAGCTGTTGCCCTTACCGTCATCCTCACATTGTTTACATGGCTCCACTAAACCTGGAACCTGGTCCCCCATAGACCTACTCTAATATAACCTGGTCCACCATAGACCTACTCTAGTATAACCTGGTCCACCATAGACCTACTCTAATATAACCTGGTCCCCCATAGATCTACTCTAATATAACCTGGTCCCCCATAGACCTACTCTAGTATAACCTGGTCCACCATAGACCTACTCTAGTATAACCTGGTCCACCATAGACCTACTCTAGTATAACCTGGTCCCCCATAGACCTAGTCCACTAGACCTGGTCTAGTATAACCTTTTCTGGCGTGGAGTGGGTCCCGTTATAGGTGCTCAATGTATTGAGGTTATCGGTGGTGTAGCACCTGTACCCACCGGTGGTGTAGCACCTGTACCCACCGGTGGTGTAGCACCTGTAGCCACCGCTGGTGTAGCACCTGTACCCACCGGTGGTGTAGCACCTGTACCCACCGGTGGTGTAGCACCTGTACCCACCGGTGGTGTAGCACCTGTACCCACCGGTGGTGTAGCACCTGTACCCACCGGTGGTGTAGCACCTGTACCCACCGGTGGTGTAGCACCTGTACCCACCGGTGGTGTAGCTACCGGTGGTGTAGCACCTGTACCTACCGGTGGTGTAGCACCTGTAGCTACCGGTGGTGTAGCACCTGTAGCTACCGGTGGTGTAGCTACCGGTGGTGTAGCACCTGTAGCTACCCGGTGGTGTAGCACCTGTAGCTACCCGGTGGTGTAGCACCTGTAGCTACCCGGTGGTGTAGCACCTGTAGCTACCCGGTGGTGTAGCACCTGTAGCTACCCGGTGGTGTAGCACCTGTATGCCACGGGTTTATTATACCTGTGACACCTGTAGTGGCTCAGGTTTGGCTGGTGGGCCAATAGGAAGACGGATGGCTGCGCTCCCAAACCTGACAGACTAGCTGTTGTTTACTGAATGACATCATATCTCTGGGAGTGGCACACCTGACGTTTCGGGCTCAGGTGTGCTTCCTGTAGCAGGGTGATCCTCTCTGCCTATCAGGTGGGCCGACAGAGGGATTATAAAGACAATTATCCTTCACTATTCAGACTACTGTGAGGTGAGTAGTGTGGTTTTGACTAGTAGTCGTGTGGTTCTGAGGATTTCTTTGAATAAGTCCTACTTTTGTAACCTGGTCATGGCCAAGTGTTCAGTGACTAACATCTTAGTCCTAACCTTAACCCTATCAATTCTTAGTTCTAAGCGTAACCCTCTATATCTTAGTCCTAACCCTAGCCCTATATCACTTATCCTAATTCTAACCTTAACACTCTATCACTTATCTTAGTCCTAAGCTTTATCCTCTATCACATGTCTTAGTCCTAACCTTAAACATCTATCCCTTATTTTAGTCCTAACCTTAACCCTCTGTCACATATCTTAGTCCTAACCTTAACCCTATATCACTTATCTTAGTCCTAAACTTAACCCTCTATCATTTATCTTAGTCCTAACCTTAAGCATCTATGCCTTATCTTAGTCCTAACCTTAACCATCTATCCCTTATCTTAGTCCTGACCTTAACCCTCTATCACTTATCTTAGTCCTAACCTTAAACATCTATCCCTTATCTTAGTCCTGACCTTAACCCTCTATTACATGTCTTAGTCCTAACCTTAAACATCTATCCCTTATCTTAGTCCTGACCTTAACCCTCTATTACATGTCTTAGTCCTAACCTTAACCATCTATCCCTTATCTTAGTCCTAACTTTAACCCTCTATCATGAAGTGTGGTAATGTTATTATTTTGTCCGGGATAATGTTGACGTGACATTTTCATATAGTTTCTCATCGGCATCGATTAGTTCCTCTAGAGCCCTGGATGTGCTGTGACTACTAATCCTAATCCATCAAAATTTAACTGTAATCAGATTACCGTCGCCTGCCCTAATCCCAATGTTGGCGTTTTGATGAATTACAAATCAGTGAGCAGTGCGATTCCCGCAGCGAGGCGAATCATTTCTAGGTCATCGGCTGTCAAAGAGCTGGATTCTCATGCCATTTATATCCCCTCCCTCTTCTTTATATAACTCTTGGTTGGCTTCTTACTCCCGGGGGAGGACGATGCCGTGACTGAAGCGTTTTCAGTCTGTCATTATGTTTGACCAGATGTCCTCATGTTCTCACTTTTAGAGGAACGCTTTCGTTTTAAGCCTTTCTCATCATTAATCACTGATTGAAACATATTTGGCATCAAACCATCAAAATACTCTCATTGAGAGGGCAAATGAAAGAACATAGAATCACAATTATGGAACTAAACATGGAGTCACGCATTTACTTTTTCCGTAATATGTGGGACGTTCAATTCCGTGTTGACGTTAATAATTGGTTTTATCTGTTTTAAAGAGTGAGCAAGATGTGTCAAGAAACTGCATGGGATTGTGTTCCAGGAAGAGGATATGGTATTATAGATATAGAATATCTAGATTGTGTATGCTGGTGTGTAACTGTGACTCCTGTGTGTCTGACAGGGAGGTGCTGCTCTACCAGGAGGTGCTGATCTACCAAGAAAGGGACCGTCTCACGGCAGGATTCTCCTCCACAAAGGAACGCACAAGATGAACTCCGACCTGGAGTGACCTTTTTTAATGGGGCTTTTTTTTCTCCTGGAGGTGACCAAGTCAGCGATGAGCGGGGGTGAATAATGGCCAAAAACAAGGATGCTCGCCCCCCCACGTTCGCCGTCAGCGTGGTGGGCTTGTCAGGCACAGAGAAGGACAAGGGGAACTGTGGCGTGGGCAAGTCGTGCCTCTGCAACCGCTACGTGCGGTCGGACGCCGACAGCTACTACCCGGAGCACACGTCGGTCCTCAGCACTATAGACTTCGGGGGTCGCGTGGTCAACAATGACCACTTCCTGTACTGGGGGGAAGTGGTGCACCACGGCGACGACGGGCAGGACTGTAAGATCCAGCTCATCGAGCAGACGGAGTTCATCGACGACCAGACGTTCCTCCCGCACCGCAGCACCAACCTGCAGCCCTACAGCAAGAGGGCGGCGTCGGCCAAGTTGCAGTCGGCCGAGAAGCTCATGTACATCTGCACGGACCAGCTGGGCCTGGAGCAGGACTTTGACCAGAGGCAGATGCCCGACGGGAAGCTGGCCGTCGACGGCTTCATGCTCTGCGTCGACGTCAGCAAGGGCTGCAACAGGAAGTTCGACGACCAGATGAAGTTCGTGGGGAGCCTCTACGCGCAGATCGGCAAGACGAAAAAGCCCATCGTGCTCGCCGCCACCAAGTGCGACGAGTGCGTGGAGCAGCACCTGAGGGACCTGCAGTCCTTCGCCGCCAGCAAGAAGAACCTGGTGGTGGTGGAGACGTCGGCGCGCACCAGCATCAACGTGGACCTCTGCTTCCACGCCCTCATCCAGCAGATGGACAAGACGCGGGGGAAGCCCAAGACGGTGTCCTACCTGGACGCCTACAAGGTGCAGAGGCAGCACGTCGCCATGGTGACGGACCGCTTCGAGAAGGTGGTGTTGCAGACGGTCCGGGACTACCACATCACGTGGAAGCAGGTGATGAACCAGCTAAAGGGACAGCCGGACTACGAGGACTACATCATCATGGAGGGGACCCGCAAGGCCCGCAACACCTTCACCCGGCACAGCGCGCAGCTCAAACAGGAGCACATCAGGAGGCGCAGGGAGGAGTACCTCACCGCGCTGCCCAAGACCCTCAACAACCTCCTCAACAACCTGGAGGAGGTCGAGCATCTCACCTGGTCCGAGGCCCAGAGCCTGATCCGGAGCCGGCCGGACTTCCAGTGCTGGTTCGTGGTGCTGGAGCGACCGCCGTGGGATGAGTCGGACCACATCGACAACAGCGACCGCCGCGTGCCCTTCGACCTCCTGAAGACGCAGGACGGCGAGCGCATCTACCAGAACCACGTGCAGCACCTGTTCTCCGAGAAGAGGCGGGTGGAGATGAAGGACCGCTTCAAGAAGACCCTGGAGCGGGTGCACTTCATCGGGGCCGGGCAGCCCTGGGAGGAGGTCATGTGCTTCGTCATGGAGGACGAGGCCTACAAGTACATCACCGAGTCGGACCGGCGCGACGTCTACAGCCGGCACCAGCTGGAGATCGTGGAGCGCGCCAAAGAGGACTTCCAGGAGATGCTGTTCGAGCACGCGGAGCTGTTCTACGACCTGGACCTGAACGCCACTCCGAGCTGCGACAAGATGAGTGAGATCCACTGCGTGCTGAACGAGGAGCCCCGGTACCGGGCGCTGCAGAAGCTGGTCCCCGACCGCGAGTCGCTGCTCCTCAAGCACATCGGCTTCGTCTACCACCCCACCAAGCAGACGTGTCTGAGCGGCCAGAGCTGCGTGGACCTGAAGGTGGAGCAGGTCCTCGCCAACCGCCTGGTGCAGCTGGACCACGGCCGCTCCAACCACTACTACAACGCCCCCAACATCGACAAGATCAACCTCTGCCTACTGGGCAAGGAGGGGCTGGCCCAGGAGCTGGCCAACGAGATCCGAGCGCAGTCCACGGACCACGAGTACGCGCTGGACGGGCAGATCTACGAGCTGGAGCTGCTCCCGGTCGACGTCAACTCCACGCTGCTCTTCAGCCACAACTGGGTCTCCACCTTCAAGCCCCACGGCTGCTTCTGCGTCTTCAGCTCCATCGAGAGCCTGAACGGCGTGGGCGACTGCATCGGCCGGATCCGGGCGGAGATATCGCAGAGCCGCAGGGAGCGCTTCGCACAGCCGCTGCCCTTCATCCTGGTGCTGGCCAATCAGAGGGACGCCGTGTGTAAGAACACGCCCATCCTGCGTCACCAGGGCCAACAGCTGGCCAATAAGCTGCAGTGTACGTTCGTGGACATCCCCTCGGGGGCGTTCCCCCGGAAGTTCAACGAGCAGCAGGTGAAGCAGGCCCTCCGGGCCGTGCTGGAGGGGCTGAAGCACAACTCCGACGTCCTGAGCCCCCTGCCCTCCATCAAGGACATGTCGGAGACGGACCTGCGGATCGTCATGTGCGCCATGTGCTGGGACCCCTTCAGCGTGGACCTCATCCTCTCCCCGTTCCTGGACTCCCAGTGCTGCAGCGCGGGCCAGCCCGGCCAGGGCAACACCCTCGTCCTGGACAAGATCATCGGGGACACCCGGCGGAGGATCCAGGTGACGGTGCTGTCCTACCACAGCTCTATCGGCGTGCGCAAGGACGAGCTGGTGCACGGCTACATCCTGGTGTACTCGGCCAAGCGCAAGGCCTCCATGGCCACGCTGCGCGCCTTCCTGGCCGAGGTGCAGGACGTCATCCCCGTGCAGATGGTGGCCATCACCGACAGCCAGGCGGACTTCTTCGAGAACGACGCCATCAAGGAGCTGATGACGGAAGGGGAGCACATCGCCACGGAGATCGCGGCCAAGTTCACGGCGCTGTACTCGCTGTCGCAGTACCACCGGCAGACGGAGGTGTTCACGCCGTTCTTCAACCACGTGCTGGAGAGGAAGCCGGGCATCGAGAACGCCTTCATGCAGGACAGCTCGTCCCGCGACTACTCCACCACCACGGCGGCCGGCGAGGACGTGTTCCCGTCCTCGCCGCACAGCCACTCCCCCGTCTACAACCCCTACTACGACTCGGAGGAGGACACGGAGGCCCCGCCCCCCTACAGCCCCATCGGGGACGACGTGCAGCTCCTGCCCACGCCCAGCGAGCGTGCCCGCTACCGCATCGACCTGGAGGGCAACGAGTACCCCGTCCACAGCACGCCCAACAACGACCACGACCGCAACCACAAGGTGCCGCCGCCCGTGCTGCCCAAGCCGGTGCTCCCCAAGCCCGCCGTGCGGAAGCTGGACCCCAACCTGGTGCGCACCATCGAGGCGGGCATGCGCAGCACCCGGCGCTCTCCCCGCGGCACGCTGGCCCGCGGCGACGACGCCGACGGCTCCGAGAACTACGCCGACCCCGCCGACACCCTGCTGAGGGCCAAGGGCTACGGCAACGACGACATCTACGCCGTGCCCGAGGACGCGCACGGCCTCATGGTCAGGGCGCGCGGCTCCCTGGGGGGGCTGCACGGCGGGGAGCAGGAGAACGGCCTGGACCGGAGGTCGGGCGCCCGCCGGCCGTCCAAGTACAAGCACCGCTCCAAGATCCTGTTCAGCAAGACCAAGGCGTACCAGCGGCGCTTCCACTCGGACAGCGACGGCGAGGAGTCGGGGCGCGCCACGCAGAAGAAGAAGAAGGGGCGCGCCCACCGGGGCAGCGAGGAGGACCCCCTGCTGTCCCCCACCGACGGCTGGAAGGGGGGCATCGACAACCCCGCCATTACCTCGGACCCCGAGCAGGACGACAAGAAGGTCAAGAAGAAGAAGAAGGCCCCCAAGGAGCCAAAGAAGGTGGGTGTGGTCTGGAGAGGGGGGGTGTGGTCTGGAGAGGGGGGGTGTGGTCTGGAGAGGGGGGGTGTGGTCTAGATATTGTGGCTGGGGTCGAGAGTTTGGGTGTGGTCTAGAGGGAGTGGGTGCGGTCTAGTCAAAGTCAAAGCATACTTTATTATCCCAGAGTTGGGAAAGTTGTTTTTAAATGTGGGTGTGGTCTAGAGGGTGGGTGTGGTCTAGAGGGTGGGTGTGGTCTAGAGGGTGGGTGTGGTCTAGAGAGGGTGGGCTGTGAATGTGGGTGGGGTCTGAGTTAGGGCTGGGCGATTAATCGAATTTTGATCGAGTTCGAAAAAATTAACAATCTAGTTTTTCGATATATATATATAATATATATATTTTATAATTGTGTCTTTTATAGAAAGGCTAGAACAGCTGGATACCTATCTTTATATTATTTTAGATTGGAACATTTACTTTTTTGACCATTTTGTGTCTGTTTTTAAGTTCTCAATTCCCAAAAATTTTTGGGAGAGACATGCTGAATAAATCCAACATGTTTCAGCTTTCAGGACAGTTTGGCTGCTGGTTTAGGTTGGTTTAGGCTGGTTTAAGTTGGAATAACCTGGTTTAGGCTAGTAAAACCTGTTTTAGGCTTGTTTAGCCTGGTTTAGGCTTCTTTAGCCTTGTTTAGGTTGGTTAAGGCTGGTTTAGGCTGGATAGGCTTGTTTAGGCTAGTTACGGCTGGTTTAGGCTGGATAGGCTAGGTTATAGACCCACATAGAGGGGGTGAGCCCCGTTGAACGGGCGTTAGTTTGGGGAGCTGTGAACGCTACGTCTAACTCTTAATATACGTATGCATTTAGAGATCTGTCTTCACATTAACGTTCACATCTATGATTCACACATTAGCAAATGGGATTACGAACACACAGATTTACAGTTTTGTGGAGCAACCAGTCCATAGCTACGTAGGGCTAGGTGTTAAGCCTAGCCCTTTACCGCCTAGCCCACATCTCAGCCAATCAGAGCGGCCCGAGCTGCTGTCGGCATGACAACTCTTTGAAGAGCTGGGGAGTGTGGGAAATCAAAGGAGCAGCTTGTTCAGTGCTCGACTTTGGTTTGAATCAAGCGGCATTCATCTTTTCTTCTTCCTACTCTGTTCTTTCACTCTGGCCACCACCCCACCACCTCCTCCTCACTATCCTCCCTCTCTCCCCCCTTTCTCCCTCCCTGCCATCGGAGTATTCCGCCTTATCAGACCTCCATCCTTTTTGTTTCTCTAACTATTCTTATGTTTTTATGTGTTGCTATGAGGATTGAAGAGATGAGTAATGCAAGACAAATTTCGGTGAAAACCGAAGTTACAGTTTATCTAATCTAATCTACTCCTCCCTCCCTCACTCACTCACTCACTCACTCACTCACTCACTCACTCACTCACTCACTCACTCACTCACTCACTCACTCACTCACTCACTCACTCACTCACTCACTCACTCACTCACTCACTCACTCACTCACTCACTCACTCACTCACTATTCTCTCTAACTAACTATACTCTCTCTTTAACTATACTCTCTTCTCTTTAACCAAACCGTCTCATTCTTTTTCTCTTAGATATTCTCTTTCTTTCTCTTTCTCTTTCTTTCTCTCTCTTTCTTTTTCTTTCTCTCTCTTTCTTCTTCCTACTTTGTTCTTTCACTCTGGCCACCTCCTCCTCACTATCCTCCCTCTCTCCCCCCTTTCTCCCTCCCTGCCATCTGAGTATTCCGCCTTATCAAACCTCCATCCTTCTTTTTCTCTAACTATTCTTATGTTTTTATGTGTTGCTATGAGGATTGAAGAGATGAGTAATGCAAGACAAATTTCTGTGAAAACTGACGTTACAGTTTATCTAATCTACTCACTCACTCACTCACTCACTCACTCACTCACTCACTCACTCACTATTCTCTCTAACTAACTATACTCTCTTTAACTATACTCTCTTCTCTTTAACCATACTGTCTCATTCTGTTTCTCTTAGATTTTCTTTCTTTCTGTTTCTTTCTTTCTCCCTATCATCTCTCTCTCTCTCTCTCTCTCTCTCTCTCTCTCTCTCTCTCTCTCTCTCTCTCTCTCTCTCTCTCTCTCTCTCTCTCTCTCTCTCTCTCTCTCTCTCTCTCTCTCTCTCTCTCTCTCTCTCTCTCTCTCTCTCTCTCTCTCTCACCACTTTATAAGGGTCAACATCTGGATAAAAATGTCTGTTTACATTTCACTTCATACTGCTTCTATTTATAGTCACTATTATATATTAGCTATTATTCAATTTTTTATTTTATTCTAATTATGCATGTCAAGTATTGTAGTTTATTTATTTGTCTGTTTAGGCTTAGCTCTCTTACTTGTGTTTCTTTGATGCACCGTTGAAGGAGCCTGAGACTCATGAACTCCATTTGCCAGCGACTGCGTCTGTACCCGTTGTGCACGTGACCAATAGACCATTTTGAACGTTGCCTCTCTCTCTCTCTGCAGTCCAAATCGTCCAAGCCGGTGAAGCCCCTGTACCCCCCGACGAGGAGGACCTGGGACAGCAACTACTTCGGGGTCCCCCTCAACACGCTGGTGACCCCCGAGAGACCCATCCCCCTCTTCATAGAGAAGTGTGTGGACTACATCGAGCGCATCGGTGGGTGAACCTACTAACTAACTCGACCTACTAACTAACCGCAGTTCACATTAACACCAACACGTTACCAGTCATAGAACGCCTAACTCTGCAGTGTTGTTGCCTTGAGTTATCTCAGGAGCTAGGTGTGTGTCGACTGGTGATCAATAATACTATTGATCCATCGTGTCTCAGGGCTGACCACGGAGGGGCTTTACCGGGTCAGTGGAAACAAGACGGACCAGGACAACATCCAGAAACAGTTTGATCAAGGTAACACGCACGCACGCACGCACGCACGCACGCACGCACGCACGCACGCACGCACGCACGCACGCACGCACGCACGCGCGCGCGCACGCGCGCGCACGCGCGCGCGCGCGCACAAGCCTCACGCGCACGCAGGCACATAGGCCCTGTCTCACTCCTCCTCCTGTCTCTCTCCTCCCCCTGTCTCACTCCTCCCCCTATCTCACTCCTCCCCTATCTCACTCCTCCCCCTTCCCCCCTGGTAGACACCGGTCTGGACCTGGTTCTGATGGACGTGGCGGTGAACGCGGTGGCCGGGGCGCTGAAGGCCTTCTTCGCTGACCTCCCGGACCCCCTCATCCCCTACACCCTCCACCCGGAGCTGGTGGAGGCAGCCAGTCAGTACACAGACGCACACGCACAGACTCCATTTCAGGTTCAATATTTATTAAGTGTCTTATATTGTGTATCTAACTGTGTGTGTGTGTGTGTGTGTGTTAATCAGAAATCTTAGATTACATGGAGCGACTGCAGGTGTTACGAGAGATTGTCAACAAGTTCCCTCCTGTCAACTACCTGGTCTTCAAATATATCATCGCTCACCTGAACAGGTAACTGACTCACCCTCACACCTATATCATCACTCACCTGAACAGGTACCTCACCTTCACACATAGAGCGTCACTCACCTGAACAGGTAACTGACTCACCCTCACACCTATATCATCAATCACCTGAACAGGTACCTCACCTTCACACATAGAGCATCACTCACCTGAACAGGTAACGCACCTGAACACATAAAGCATCACTCACCTGAACAGGTAACGCACCTGAACACATAAAGCATCACTCACCTGAACAGGTAACGCACCTGAACACATGAAGCATCACTCACCTGAACAGGTAACTCACCTTGTCCTTCACACACGTATCATCACTCGCCTGAACAGGTAACTCACCTTGTCCTTCACACATAAAGCATCACTCACCTGAACAGGTAACTCACCTGAACACATGAAGCATCACTCACCTGAACAGGTAACTCACCTTGTCCTTCACACACGTATCATCACTCGCCTGAACAGGTAACTCACCTTGTCCTTCACACATAAAGCATCACTCACCTGAACAGGTAACTCCCTAAAACGTATAGCATCACTCACCTGAACAGGTAACTCCCCTTCACACACTTATCACCACTCACCTGAACATGGAGGCAGAAGACCTTTAGTCACAGGGCAGACGATGTGATGCAGAGTTCCACAAATGCTGATGTCGTGCGTGACGATGTCGTGCGTGACCCGGTGACGATGTCGTGCGTGACGATGCGGCGTCTCCACAGGGTGAGCCAACAGAGCAAGACCACCCTGATGACGGCGGAGAACCTGTCCATCTGCTTCTGGCCCACCCTGATGCGGCCCGACTTCGAGAACCCCGAGACGCTGTCCACCACCAAGCTGAGCCAGGCCGTGGTGGAGGACTTCATCCGCCAGAGCCTCTACTTCTTCTACGGCGGCGAGGTGGCCGACAGCTCCAGCAGCGAGGGCACGCCCCCGCCGCACCACTGCCACAACATGGTGGAGGTCCTGCTGCCCCTGCAGCTGCCCCCCCCGCTGCAGCCCCAGCAGATCCAGCACTCCCTGCCCCAGGACCCCCTCCTCCTCTAGAGGGCGCCCCCACACTCAGACTACAGGAGGGGTCAGAACGGGGGGGTGTGTGTGTGAGTGTGTGTGTGTGTGTGTGTGTGTCTCTGACTGAATGGCGGTGTCGTTTTTTTTCTTTATTTGCTCAAAGACACTCTGGCTGTCGACGGCTCTGATAACCACTAGCGTGTGGGGCGATCCTGGACCAGCCTAACCCGACCCGGGACAGCCGCGGCCTGGCCCCACACACCTGCCTTCCCCTGGCCCCGGAACACAGAACCACTAGGGGCCACTGAGAGACAGCAGGTCCCCCCAGGGACCACTAGGAGACACTATTGACCACTCAAAGTCACTAGGAGCCCTAGGGGCCACAAGTGGTCACTAGGGGTAACTAGAGTTCCCTAGGAGCCAGTACGGACCACTAGGTGCGACTAGAGGGCACTGGGAGCCACTAGGCGCCAGAAGGACTTTGTTGATGGTATAGCACACTAGGGGCCTCCAGCGCCCGCGGTCGGGTCCCTGCTTACCTGGGCTCCTCTAATACTACAGGCCCAGGCTGGGTTCGGGGCCTTCGAGATGGAGGTGAGGGGATCTAATTCCCTCACCAAGTGGTGAGAGAGAGAAACCCTGGTGTTAAAGTACTGGTGAACGTTGACCCTAAAGACGGCACAAGCATGCGTCAAGTTTATGTTTTGTATCTTTTTTCATCAGCAGACGCTTCTGTCGTTTTTCTTTTTTTTAAGTGTGTGTGTGTGTGTGTGTGTGTGTGTGTGTGTGTGTGTGTGTGTGTGTGTGTGTGTGTGTGTGTGTGTGTGTGTGTGTGTGTGTGTGTGTGTGTGTGTGTGTGTGTGTGTGTGTGTGTGGAGCAACATGGAGGGCCCCTGTCCGTCTGGACTGCAGTGCAATGCGTTCTGGACGGGTCGCGGCGGGGGTCACTCGGTAGCATGTCTTGTTTTAACCTTCACTGGTCCCGAAGCCGCTCCATCCCTGGATGTCGCATATTTTTGGTTATAAGTCAGAAATAGTTTCCCTAAAGTAGAGGAGAGAAATCTATAAAAGTATATAAATAAATCTATATAATAAATCTAAAGAAGCTGACGGTCGGCGTTGCCGCGGTACTCAGCTCACACTACAACCTCTTGTCTCGGAGCGACGTGGCGTTCTCCCCACACCACGGACTGCTGCTTCTGTCTTCTTCCCTACAGTGTTTTCTAGAAGATTCTGATCAACGTGTTCAAACCTGCTGTTGCTCGTCCCACTCTCTCCCCCCCCTCCCCCCCTGCCTTCCTCCTCTCCCCCCTCCCTGGCCCTCCCCCTCCCCCAGAACAGAACAGGACAAACTGGATTTCTCGTACGTAGGACTGAGGACTGTCCGCGGTGAGCTGCTGTGTTCCAACAGGTCCCCTTTGTGCGCTGACCAGAGGTCCGTGTTCTCACCCGAGGAACACGAGTCCTCCCTGAAGGCCTCTGTTGGCGTTGACATGGAGAGTGGAGGTGTAGCCCCACGGGAGTGGAGCCTACAGTCAACATGCTTCTCGGGGGGGGGGGCGGGGACCTGAACCTACCCACCCCACAGAAGTATTTGAGCGGAGCGTGTAAAGATAAGCACATTGTTCTGACCTAGAATCCTCCAGAAACTTTGAATATGGTCTTCCTGTTGGGGCCCTAACTCCTATCTTAGTTCAGGGACTTAAAGGGAATTCAGGCTGAGTCCAGAGGGGCCCACGCCGACCCCTTAGAGGTGGGACGCTCATCGCTCTGCACATGGCACTCCGCTCTATAGCACACCGCCGCTAGACACGCCGTAGATCCTCGTAGACCACGTAACCTTCATGTGATGAGTTCGGTGGGCACTGCCTTCTAGGGGGGACCAGAAGTGTCCTCTGGTTGGGGGGGGGGGGGTCCCAGGGACCCAGGGACCACTGAATGCGTCTCTGGGGGGCCGAGGGGAAGGCGTTGAGGCACTCCTACAACAGACGAGGGGAGGTTCTACCCACAGTCTATTGTTGATGATTTAAGGTTTTTAATGTAGATTCCCATCAACCATAAGACTGTCGTCATCATTTTGTTCATAAGATCTGCTTGCTTCCTCAAACTGGTGTACAAACCGAGTCCCACTTTAACCTCATCTGCTGTGTATTATAGTAAATAAACATTTTGTCAAATGAGAAACTCTAAAGCAACCTTTCTTTCTCCATAATGTTTCCAAATAAAGTTTTGTTTTTCCAACTATGGAGTGGGGTGTTTTGTTTGATTGAATGCAGCATTAAAACACTCATCTAGGTAGGCTATAGGCCTACAAATATTAAAAGCATTGAATTATGCAGTTAGTTATAATAGATATTAGATAAACAATATTAGATCATATTAGATATACAGTATTAGATGATAATATATAAAAGGATGATAATATTAGACGATATAAGATGCTAATGATATAAGATTTAATAAGATGATAATGCTATTTGATGTTAATGGTATAAGAGGATATTAGATGATATACGATATTAGATGATAATGATATTAGATATAAGATGATAATGATATAAGATGATATTAGTCAATAATGGTATAAGATGACAATATTAGATGAATTTAAATATTATACTATATTAGATGATAATATAAGATGATATAAATTGATAATGACATTAGATGATGACATTAGATGATAATGATATTAGATGATGACAGTAGATGATAATCATATTAGATGATGATATCAGATGAGGATGATATTAGATGATAATGATGTTAGATTATTATAACAATCTATTTTCCTCTGGTTGGATGCTAAACAGCATTTTGTTACCTCAGTTGTACCGTGCAATGACAATGAAGCTGAATCTAACAGAATCCAATGGTTGACATAGGAGGGTTAACATGGCTATGTGGCTGATGTTCCACACGGTGGTGCTGGGAGCAGTTTTAAACCTCTAAGCTCTCTCTCTCGTGCTCCCGCTCGCTCTCTCTTATGGGGGGAAGCACCACACCCCGTCAGCCAATCACAACGCAGCTACCCCCTCTCCATCACATCATTTCAGTTTCCTAGGTAACAGTTCATGCCCCTCTGCTGCCCCCTCCCTCTCTCTCTCTCTCTAGAAGGTGCCGCATCATCTTCCCCTCTCTCTCCCTCTCTCTCCCTCTCCCACCCTCTCTCTCTCTCCTCTCCCTGTTGAGCTAGCTGCTCCATTGCTAACACATTAGCTTCCTCTTCTACACTGTTAGCTGCATCTCTCTCTGACGCTCTGCGGTGGGCTTGTCCTAAAACAGGCAGTCACCACCCACCACCCTCTCTCTCTCTCCACCCCTCTCTCCGTCCGACCCTCCCTCTCTTCACCCCTCCCTCCCTCCATCCTCCCTCCATCTCTCCGTCCCTCCGTCCCGTTATAGCTGCTGACTCCAGAAGAGCAGAGGAAGATGAGGTAGGTAGCGCTGTTTTCATGTTCGATCTACATCGTGTGTGCGTGTCTGCGTGTGTGTGTGTGTGTGTCTGTGTGTGTGTGTGTGTGTGTGTGTGTGTGTGTGTGTGTGTGCGTGCGTGTTTGTGTTCTAATCCTGTGGAATGCTTTAATGAGCCGTTTCAATGCTAATGTTTTGAAAAAGAGGGAGAGACTAGGTCAGACTGCAGGGTGTGTGTGTGTGTGTGTGTGTGTGTGTGTGTGTGTGTGTGTGTGTGTGTGTGTGTGTGTGTGTGTGTGTGTGTGTGTGTGTGTGTGTGTGTGTGTGTGAGTGAGTGAGTGAGTGAGTGTGTGTGTGTGTGTGTATGCGTGTGTGTGCGTGTGTGTGTGTGTGGCCTATCCCTCCCGTCGCAGCATGGAGGGATAGGCCAACACCTTTATCTCTCCCTCTCCCTCTGTTGTGTTGTCTTCCTCACCGCCAACACAACCGTTTGTGTATTGAGCTGCGGTGGATGGTTTGTGTAGGCTGTGAGTGTGTGTGTTGTGGTCTAATTGTTTATGGTTAATGCTGTATGTGTGTGTGTGTGTTGTTGTGGTGTAGTTGTAATGTGTGTTATTCAGGGGGGTTGTTAGAGGTTGTTGTGTGTCCTGAGTTGCAGATCTTATCTTCTTGTCGTGATGATGATGATGGTGATGGCATGTGAAGAAGTGATGACATCACTTCCTACTGGATCCCCGTCATCTTTCAACTAGTGTGTGTGAGAGAGAGAGAGAGAGAGAGAGAGAGAGAGAGAGAGAGAGAGAGAGAGAGAGAGAGAGAGAGAGAGAGTGTGTATTGTTGTTCCATCATATATATCAAACAACGTGTGAGTGTGTGTGTGTGTGTGTGTGTGTGTGTGTGTGTGTGTGTGTGTGTGTGTGTGTGTGTGTGTGTGTGTGTGTGTGTGTGTGTGTGTGTGAGTGTGTGAGTGAGTGTGTGTGTGTGTGTGTGTGTGTGTGTGGAGTGGGGGGGGTGGAAGGGGCAGGGACCACCAACCCAGGAAGCTTCCAGGAAGTGATGTCACCACTTAGGGAATGATGTCACCCGGGTCCCGTTAGGGAAGGAGGCGACATGAGGAGATAGGGCGGAGGAGAGGGGACAGAAGGAGGAGACATTAGGAGATAGAGAGGTGAGGAGGGGACAGAAGGAGGAGACATTAGGAGATAGGGAGGAGGAGAGGGGACAGAAGGAGGAGACATTAGGAGATAGAGAGGTGAGGAGGGGACAGAAGGAGGAGACATTAGGAGATAGGGAGGAGGAGAGGGGACAGAAGGAGGAGACATTAGGAGATAGGGAGGAGGAGAGGGGACAGAAGGAGGAGGCATTAGGAGACAGAGAGGTGAGGAGGGGACAGAAGGAGGAGACATTAGGAGATAGGGAGGAGGAGAGGGGACAGAAGGAGGAGACATTAGGAGATAGGGAGGAGGAGAGGGGACAGAAGGAGGAGACATTAGGAGACAGAGAGGAGGAGAGGGGACAGAAGGAGGAGACATTAGGAGATAGGGAGGAGGAAAGGGGACAGAAGGAGGAGATATTAGGAGATAGGGAGGAGGAAAGGGGACAGAAGGAGGAAGGTGTCAGAGAGGCCCCGACATGAGGAGATAGAAAAGTGACTAATAATAAAACCTTCAACTTATATAGCGCTTTCCGAAATACTCAAAGACGCTTTACACAGCGAACACAAAGATCAAATGGGATCAAATAAAATAGGTAGCTAACAAACTAGATTAGGTAGATACCACTAGGAGCAGTTAAGAGGAGGTTATGTGGTGGAAGAAATGAGGGTTTTGAGGGCCTGGTTAAAGGCTGGGAGTGTGTCAGATGAGAGGAAAGAAGTAGGCCAGAGTTGGGCAGTAGCCTGCGTTGATGATGGGGACCGCAAAGCTGAAGACTTGACGCTGTGTGAGTTATACAATGGTGCTGGCTGAGGTCGGCATGGATCTGTCTAGTCCTATTATCTTAAAATACTACTAACCTTCTGCTAACTGAACCCTTGTAAAGGGTGGCAATCTGGAAGATCTCTCAAGATATTCAGGTAATATCTAATCACAGCCAAAGAATCAATGATTGTACAATATGTACATCTAGATAACGTATAACAAATAACATTTGTGCTCAATGATTCTATTGGAGGAGTAACACTGGTAATGTTAACCAGAAGAATCTAGAGCTCATGTTTGATTGGCTCTGGCCTCTCCCGTTCACACCTGGCCCGGGTCGGGCCAATCACAAACCTTCATCTAATAAGGGGCGGGTATTACTTGATAACTGGGCAGAGGAGTGCCCTATGGGAGCAGGGTTGAGACGTTTTCATAAACCAAGATGGCTGTCGCTGATGAGCCACACATTTCGCTTACCCTGATTGGTTGTAGAGCTATCCAATCACAGCCAGAGGCATAGACGCGGTGATTACATTATGGATGTTAGCATGGTGTGTATATAAACAATAATGTTTAGATACATGTGTTAACGTTATGAATGTTAGCATGGTATGTATGTAAACAATAATGTTTATATCCGCGTGGTAACACACACAGACAAACACACACAAACACACCGAACCCCCATTCCCACCTCTGGTAGCCGTGGTAGCAGTAACCATGGTGAGCAATGATAACACTGCCTGAACCACTCTATTGTTCCATCTCCTCATCCGTCCTCGCATTCATACCAACATACACAATAGCTAGCTCCGACTACGTTGTTCTGCTAGCTCCGACTATGTTGTTAGCTACTGTTAGCTCAGACTATGTTCTTCTTTTAGCTCCGACTACGTTGCTCTGTTAGCTCAGACTACGTTGTTAGCTACTGTTAGCTCAGACTATGTTCTTCTCTTAGCTCCGGCTACGTTGTTCTGCTAGCTCCGACTACGTTGTTCTGTTAGCTCGGACTACGTTGCTCTGTTAGCTCGGACTACGTTGCTCTGTTAGCTCGGACTACGTTGCTCTGTTAGCTCAGACTACGTTCTTAGCTACTGTTAGCTCAGACTATGTTCTTCTCTTAGCTCCGGCTACGTTGTTCTGTTAGCTCCGACTACGTGGTTCTGTTAGCTCCGACTAAGGTGTTCTGCTAGCTCGGACAAAATTTTTCTGCTATCTCCGGCTACGTTGTTATGTTAGCTCCGACTACTTTCTTCTGTTAGCTACTGTTCGCTCCGGCTACGTGGTTCTGTTAGCTCCGACTACGTTCTTCTGTTAGCTACTGTTCGCTCCGGCTACATGGTTCTGTTAGCTCCGGCTACGTGGTTCTGTTATCTCCAACTACGTGGTTCTGTTAGCTCCGGCTACGTGGTTCTGTTAGCTCCGGCTACGTGGTTCTGTTATTTCCGACTATGTTGTTCTGCTAGCTCTGACTACGTTGTTCTGCTAGCTTGGATTGCTAGGTTGTTAGCTACTGTTAGCTCTGGCTGAAGGCTAGTGCTCCACCCTTCGTATGGAGTGTGTCTGGTACTGAGCTCTACTGCTGGGCTGATGAGCTGCCAGATTCTCGACTTTAGGCTGATGCTGTTTTTAGCTGATATTGACACAGGATGGCTGTGGTCTCCTTACTATTAAGTTAAGATGCTATAAGTCCTCATCACCTTCCTTCTTAATGTTTACTTCCACATATTCCTTCACTCTCTCCCCTCTCCACTCTCTCCTCTTCTATCTTATCCTATCTCCTCTCTCCTCTTGTCCTATCATCTTCTCCCCTCTCTCCTCTTCTCTCCTCTCCTCACTCCTCTCCTCTATATTCTCCTCTCTCCTCCCCTCTCTCCTCCTCTCCCCTCTCCCCTCCCTTCTCTCCTCTCTCCTCTCCTCTCTCCTTTCCTCTCCTCTCTATTCTCCTCTCCTCTCTCCTCTTCCCTCTTCT
>NC_079416.1:23324825-23342325 GCF_026213295.1 Gadus chalcogrammus
TGTAGACTAGAGCCCAATCAGAGCGCTCTCCAGGCTGTAGACTAGACCCCAATCAGAGCGCTCTCCAGGCTGTAGACTAGACCCCAATAAGAGCGCTCTCCAGGCTGTAGACTAGAGCCCAATCAGAGCGCTCTCCAGGCTGTAGACTAGAGCCCAGTCAGAGCGCTCTCCAGGCTGTAGACTAGAGCCCAATCAGAGCGCTCTCCAGGCTGTAGACTAGAGCCCAATCAGAGCGCTCTCCAGGCTGTAGACTAGACCCCAATCAGAGCGCTCTCCAGGCTGTAGACTAGACCCCAATCAGAGCGCTCTCCAGGCTGTAGACTAGAGCCCAATCCGCTCCCTGGGCCTTCATGCGCTCTGCTCCCCCCTGAGACCGCTCTGACCCTGGGATGCGTTGTGATGCGTGGACTAGTGAGACCAGTTATCTCTGAGTGAGAAGTCTTTGTGAAGGTTAGCGCTGTGTGTGTGTGTGTGTGTGTGTGTGTGTGTGTGTGTGTGTGTGTGTGTGTGTGTGTGTGTGTGTGTGTGTGTGTGTGTGTGTGTGTGTGTGTGTGTGTGTGGGGGGAGCCACAGACGCGATGCTTTGATGTCGGCGGGACATTTTGATTGGATTTGACGTTGCACTCCATTTAGAGTGAATTACTGTCAACTGTGTGTGTGTGTGTGTGTGTGTGTGTGTGTGTGTGTGTGTGTGTGTGTGTGTGTGTGTGTGTGTGTGATGTGGATATTAGTACTCATCTGCAGGTCTTATATACAGTTAGTAATACTGACTGACACCCTCTCTCACACACACACACACACACACACACACACACACACACACACACACACACACACACACACACACACACACACTAAACACACACACACACACACACACACACACACACACACACACTGTTCTTCTCAAACCATCATGAAATACGCCCCAATGTCTTTCCACCACTTGAATAATTCCCTCCACCAGTCCGGCCTGCTAACAGACTCAGGCCTGTTAACAGACTTGGGCCTTCTAACATACTCGGGCCTGCTAACAGACTCAGGCCTGCTAACATACTCGGGCCTGCTAACAGACTCAGGCCTGCTAACAGTCTCAGTTCTTCTAACAGACTCGGGCCTCTAACAGACTCAGGCCTGCTGCTAACAGACTCAGGCCTGCTGCTAACAGACTCAGGCCTGCTGCTAACAGACTCAGGCCTGCTGCTAACAGACTCAGGCCTGCTGCTAACAGACTCAGGCCTGCTAACAGTCTCAGGCCTGCTAACAGACTTGGACCATCTGACCACAGCTCAGGCCTGCTTTAGCTGAGCCAGGGTTAGGGTGTTTGCTATCCAAGTGGCCGGTATATCTGACCTACATTCCTGCGTGGTTGGGCCAGTTATATTCAGGGTGCAGGGAGCCTCAGGTGCCAAGACTGGTGTTGTCAAGGATGCTGTTGCCATGGTTACAGAACCATAGCACTTCTCACACATTGGCCATTGGTTCAGACTGAAAAAAAAACGACTCATTAATGTACTGTAAACTATCCCATATCTGTCTGTCTGTCTGTCTGTCTGTCTGTCTGTCTGTCTGTCTGTCTGTCTGCTTGTATATTCCTCAGTAGCCACGTTTACATGAACATTTCTGATCAGATTAGATTTCTAATTGGAATAGATCTAATGCTATCCTGCGATCCGAATTTACTGTATATATGGCATTTACAAAAGTGGTAATCGATATGTTCGAATGCCTCTCTCGCACACAACTGGATTTGACACATCTGGAACGAGGCGACATAATGGACGTCATTTTTATGTTTTTGCTTTTAATGAAAGCCCAGCTGGAGAGAGATTTTTTTCTGCCTGCTCCTTCAATTAAGAAGAAGGAGGACAGCACAGCGACGTCAGTAGCTCGTCCGGTCTTTATATTTACCCCCTCCTCCGCCGCAAACAAGACGTATTTGGATGGGAGTGCGCAGCTAAGACTGGTGGGAGAGAGTGGTGTTACTTGAATTTAGGCAGGAATGGCGAGAACATTTTAGGATCGGCAGAGTCGGCAGTCGTTCTACAAATTATGAGAGCTCACGAAAAATAGATCGCCAAAGGAGCTAACTCTACGAAAGCCAATTGCGTTGGCAATGAGATTTGCCATGGTGCAATACAAGTTGGGCAGCAGTGCCGAATATAGATTGATCGCGAATCAGTTTGGGGCGCATAAAAGTACCGTTACCAACCCATGTAAACCCGGCTACTGTGAGACTGTGTGTCTGTGTGTCTGTCTGCTGGGTTATTCCTCAGTGTGAGGGTCAGACTAGCCGGGTTTACATGGACACTTCTGATCGTGGCAGAACAGCTCAAAGTACGTATGTGTCTGTCTGTCTGTCTGTCTGTCTGTCTGTCTGTCTGTCTGTCTGTCTGTCTGCTGGGTGTTTTCTCAGTGTCAGGCTAACACTGTGTTTGTGTTTGTTTGGATTCCAAAGTACAGTGTGTTCCATGAGGAAGTGATTAATAGTTTAAAACAGGAACACAGAACCTCTTGTAGTGCTTCCTTGAGATCTTTCTTTAGAAGCCTTCTGTGAGTTAATGTGATAGCAGATGATGTGGTACTAATGCTAACACTAGCCAGGCTATGGGACAGTAGTGTGATAGCAGATGATGTGGTACTAATGCTAACACTAGCCAGGCTATGGGACAGTAGTGTGATAGCAGATGATGTGGTACTAATGCTAACACTAGCCAGGCTATGGGACAGTAGTGTGATAGCAGATGATGTGGTACTAATGCTAACACTAGCCAGGCTATGGGACAGTAGTGTGATAGCAGATGATGTGGTACTAATGCTAACACTAGCCAGGCTATGGGACAGTGGTGTGATAGCAGATGATGTGGTACTAATGCTAACACTAGCCAGGCTATGGGACAGTAGTGTGATAGCAGATGATGTGGTACTAATGCTAACACTAGCCAGGCTATGGGACAGTAGTGTGATAGCAGATGATGTGGTACTAATGCTAACACTAGCCAGGCTATGGGACAGCTGTCTGCTGTTTATTATTCTTATGAGGCATTTGTAATTTATATTACTGATCCTTTCAACTGACCCTTTCTCTTTCTTGTGTATGTTTGTGTGTGTGTGTGTGTGTCTAGGACATCTGTGAGGACATCTCGGACCATGTGGAGCAGATCCACGCTCTCCTGGAGACGGAGTTCTCTCTGAAGCTGCTGTCCTACTCAGTCAACATCATAGTAGACATCAGGTAGAACCCAGTAGAACCTCCTACTCAGTCAACATCATAGTAGACATCAGGTAGAACCCAGTAGAACCTCCTACTGCATCAACATCATAGTAGACATCAGGTAGAACCCAGTAGAACCTCCTACTCAGTCAACATCATAGTAGACATCAGGTAGAACCCAGTAGAACCTCCTACTGCATCAACATCATAGTAGACATCAGGTAGAACCCAGTAGAACCTCCTTCTGCATCAACATCATAGGAGACATCAGTAGAACCTCCTACTGCATCAACATGATAGTAGACAACAAGTGATTCTTGTTTATCCTTTTTGTTAAAATGTGTTAACATATATATATATTTGAATATAAATAAATCTGTCATATATTTGAAACTAGCTACTTGTTTTATTGACAATATATCATTTAACGTGTATAATCACATTCATAAAAAACAGCATCTGTTGGCAAATTAAATACAGTGCATCAGGGCCGGCGCTGGCCGTTTCGGAGCCCTAGGCGACTCGAAATCAACTTGCGCCCTGGACAGGTCTTGCGAGCGGGGGGGGGGGGGGTGCTACGCTGACGGTTTCGGGCCGCCCTGACAATTGCTCCCGTGCCCCCTCGCTTCTTCGTTCGCGTCGTATATTTTAATTGATATATTTTTTAATTAAGGTCGCCACCAGAGGGCGCCCCCAACGCATTTGTCGCCCTAGGCGGTCGCCTAGCTCGCCTATGCCGATCGCCGGCCCTGCAGTGCATACTCAGACGAGTACATAACTTAAGTTCTGTGATTATACTTGATTATGTAAAATGTTAAAAAAATACCCTGTTGACGTATTCAATATTCATGGTTTTGTTGTCGTATCAAAACAACTTTGTTTATTTTGGTTCCATTATTTGGTTCAAAGACAAAAATTAATGAATTTGATGATAACTGTTTTTCCCCTACCGATATTAATCTTTGTGGATGAGAGGCTTGTGTTTCGAGACACCGACAGCCCATAAAAGTCTGTCTGTGGGCTGCATGCTGATAACAACACTTGTAGAAGTCATAAGGCTAAAGGAGATAGTTTATATGGTGTCCTTCTCTAGAGGAGAGAGCCCCACAACATGATGTGGTCTTGTCTGGTCTGTTCCGGTCCGGTCTGGTCTGTTCCGGTCCAGGTTGGTTATAGTCCGACCCGGTCTAGTCTAGTTAAACTCGTAAACTGGGGCCACACTTTGTTTAGTGTGGAATGGTTACAGAAAGAGTGAGCTTCATAGGCTAACTGCTGATTTTGTAGTCGCACACTCAGAAGTATACAAAAAGGGAACACAAATCTAAAGTCGGAGCACTGACCTACGGTGTTGCGCAGCGACATCTCCAGGGATTCAGAGCACAAACGAGGATTAATGTTTGGAAAATGTCCTGGTTCCTCAGGGCCCGTGCAAACACACACTTTTCATTGGTTGTTGGAAATTCCCCTGTGGGAAGCCTAGCCCTGATGAATTCCAACCTGAATGTGGAGCAGGCCTACTGGGGCCGTGTCCAGAGAGACCGGGACCACGGGACAGAACCCACTGAGTCCCTCACTGCAGCATCGGCCCTGGAGCAGGCCAGACTTCATCCATGTGCCCCCCCTGCTTTAGTCCGACCTGGTCTGGTCTGATGGGGTCTAGACAGAGGGCTAGGTCTCACCTGGTTGGTCTGGTGTAGTTGGAGGTCTAGGTCTAACCTGGTCTGGTCTAGACAGAGGGCCAGGTCTAAACTGGTCTAGACAGAGGGCTAGGTCTCACCTGGTTGGTCTGGTGTAGTTGGAGCTTTAGGTCTAAACTGGTTTTGGTGTGGTCTGGTTAGAGCTCTAGGTCTCACCGGGTGTGAACAGAGCTCTAGGTCTAACCCGGTCTGGTCTGGTCAGAGCTCTAGGTCTCACCGGGTCTGGTCAGAGCTCTAGGTCTCAACGGGTCTTGATGTGGTCTGGTCAGAGCTCTAGGTCTCACCGGGTCTGGTCAGAGCTCTAGGTCTCACCAGGTCTGGTCAGAGCTCTAGGTCTCACCGGGTGTGGTCTGGTCAGAGCTCTAGGTCTCACTGGGTGTGGTCTGGTCAGAGCTCTAGGTCTCACCGGGTGTGGTCTGGTCAGAGCTCTAGGTCTCACCGGGTGTGGTCTGGTCAGAGCTCTAGGTCTCACCGGGTCTGGTCAGAGCTCTAGGTCTCACCCGGTCTGGTCAGAACTCTAGGTCTCACCGGGTGTGATCAGAGCTCTAGGTCTCACGGGGTGTGGTCTGGTTAGAGCTCTAGGTCTCACCGGGTCTGGTCAGAGCTCTAGGTCTCACTGGGTGTGGTCTGGTCAGAGCTCTAGGTCTCACCGGGTCTGGTCAGAGCTCTAGGTCTCACCGGGTGTGGTCTGGTTAGAGCTCTAGGTCTCACCGGGTCTGGTCAGAGCTCTAGGTCTCACCGGGTGTGATCAGAGCTCTAGGTCTCACCGGGTCTGGCCAGAGCTCTAGGTCTCACCTGGTGTGATCTGGTCAGAGCTCTAGGTCTCACCGGGTGTGGTCTGGTCAGAGCTCTAGGTCTCACCGGGTGTGGTCTGGTCAGAGCTCTAGGTCTCACCGGGTCTGGTCAGAGCTCTAGGTCTCACCGGGTCTGGTCTGGTCAGAGCTCTAGGTCTCTCCGGGTGTGGTCTGGTCAGAGCTCTAGGTCTCACCGGGTGCGGCCGGTCTCTCCCTGGTCTCTCTCTGGTCTCAGGGCGGTCCAGCTCCTGTGGCACCAGCTGCGGGTCTCAGTGCTGGTCCTGAAGGAGCGTCTCCTCCAGGGGCTCCAGGACTCCAACGGCAACTTCACCAGACAGACGGACATCCTGCAGGCCTTCAGCCAGGACCAGGACCAGGACCAGGTATACACACACACACACACTCACACACACACACACACACACCCAGGACCAGGACCAGGACCAGGTACACACACACACCCAGGACCAGGACTAGGACCAGGTACACACACACAAAAACACACACACCCCCAGGACCAGGTAACAGACCAGGTAACTGACCAGGACCAGGTAACAGACCAGGACCAGGACCAGGTACTCACACACACACACACACACACACACACACACACACACACACACACACACACACACACACACACACACACACACACACACACACACACACACACACACACACACACACACACACACACACACACACACACACACACACACACACATCCAGGACCAGGTAACAGACCAGGACCAGGTAACAGACCAGGACCAGGACCAGGTACACCCAGGACCAGGTAACAGACCAGGACCAGGACCAGGTACACACACACACCCAGGACCAGGTAACAGACCAGGACCAGGTACACACACACACACACACACACACACACACACACACACACACACACACACACACACACACACACACACACACACACACACACACACCCAGGACCAGGTAACAGACCAGGTAACTGACCAGACCAGGACCAGGACCAGGTACACACACACACATCCAGGACCAGGTAACAGACCAGGACCAGGACCAGGTACACACACACACCCAGGACCAGGTAACAGACCAGGACCAGGACCAGGTACACACACACACCCAGGACCAGGTAACAGACCAGCACATCCTTCAGCCAACACACATCCTAACACACATCCTCACCCAGGACCAGGACCCAGACCAGGACCAGGTAGACATATTTAGGTGCAGAGGCTTTTTGTCCAAAGAGACTTCCAACGGCTCACACACACATTCACACCGACGGTGTTGGTTAGGTAGTTAGGGTTGGTTAGGTAGTTAGGGTTGTTTAGGTAGTTAGGGTTGGTTAGGTAGTTAGGGTTGGTTAGGTAGTTAGGGTTGGTTAGGTGGTTAGGGTTGGTTAGGTGGTTAGGGTTGGTTAGGTAGTTAGGGTTGGCTAGGTAGTTAGGGTTGGTTAGGTAGTTAGGGTTGGTTAGGTAGTTAGGGTTGTTCAGGCTTCCCTGACACTCAACTAGGAACAGCTAGGGTACAAACTAGCACCCTCCTTGTTACAAGTCGACCCGCTCTTCCTCCTGAGCTAAGCCCACCCATCACACATCCTGCAGGCCCTCTCCCGGGAACAGGACCTGGTACACACACATCCTTCTCCCGGGAACAGGCCCTGGTACACACACATCCTTCTCCCGGGAACAGGACCTGGTACACACACATCCTTCTCCCGGGAACAGGACCTGGTGCACATCCTGCTAATGCTGCTCCCCCTGTATGATTGGCTGACTCATTCATTCCCCCACTCCCCGCCTCAAGCTGGTGTGTGGTGAGCGTTTGTTCTGCCGGGCGTCACCCCAGTGG
This sequence comes from Gadus chalcogrammus, assembly GCF_026213295.1. Lineage (NCBI taxonomy): Eukaryota > Metazoa > Chordata > Actinopteri > Gadiformes > Gadidae > Gadus > Gadus chalcogrammus. Next base: position 23,332,373 of record NC_079416.1, read on the forward strand.
GGGCGACCCACTGGTGGTGTTGAGGGAGGTCCCCCCTTCACTGTAAAGCATCTTTGGGTGTCCAGAAAAGCGCTACATATATTCAGTGCTTCTTCGTCTCCTCCCCAGACCCGAGTGGACGACCTGACGGAGGAGGACGACTGCGGCCGTCTGACCATCCGCTGCAGCCGGGACTACTTCTCCCTGGACTGCGGCATCACCGCCTTTGAGCTCAGCGACTACAGCCCCGGGGACGGCCCCCACCCCCTCCTGGACCCCCAACACCTCCAGGACCCCGAGACCCAGGACCCCTACTACCTCCAGGACCCCAGCCCGGGACCGGACCCCGAGACCCAGGAGCCCTACTACCTCCAGGACCGCAGCCCGGGACCGGACCCCGAGACCCAGGACCCCTACTACCTCCAGGACCCCAGCCCGGGACCGGACCCCGAGACCCAGACCCGCATCCAGCCGGGAACACCGTCCGGCCCCCCAGAGCCCACACCCACCCACACATCAGCCCCCGCCCCCAGTGCTCCCAGCAGGCATTGCGGCATGTTCCACCAGGGTGAACCGTCGGCGTCCAAGCGTCCACTGCTGGGAGGAGGAGGAGGAGGAGGAGGAGGAGGAGGAGGAGGAGGGGCAGCGTCTCCCACCCAGCCGTCGCTGGCAAAGAGAGCGGCCCTGGTCCCAGGCCCCAGCCCTGGGGGGCCGGAGGGGCCGGGCAGCCCCCCTGCCAGCCTCCTCTCCCAGGGGGAGGAGGGCCTGAGGCGGCTCCCTCTGCTGGAGCCCGACCACAGCGCCACCTTCTGGCTGGAGCTGGACTCAGGCTACCCAGAGACCCCCGCCCACCTGCAGGTGACTGGCACTCACACACTCTGTTCACTCTCTCACTCACACACACACACACACACACACACACACACACACACACACACACACACACACACACACACACACACACACACTGTTCACTCACTCACTCACTCTATTCACACACTCAATCACTCACTCTATTTACTCTATATATATATACTATAGACTCACACTAGTCGCCCACTACTAGTTTACTCCCTCTCTACTGACTCCTCATTCAGTGGGCCGTGTGCTCCTCCCCACGCAGCAGGGCTGTTGTGTAATAAGAAGTGTGTTCAGCTTCCTCTTCTGTGTTTAAACGAGTCCCTCAGTGAGCTGACTCAGAGCAGCGCCGCCGTCTGTCTCAGAGCCGTCCTCCGGGGGCTCTGCGTCCTTTAGAGGTCTCAGCCGGCGGCGCCGTGCCGATCGGGCTGACCGGACCACCTTGTACCCCCGACCTCCAGACCCCCGGAGGAGGTGAAGGGAGCCGGACCCCCGAGAGGCCCTCCTCTCTGGCTGGAGCCACCGGCGAGACCCCCCGCCCCGCCCGGGACCCGCCGTCATCTCCGGGCCCATTGGCGACCCCGCCGCCCGGCAGGGGGGCGTCCGACTCCCCCGTGCCTTCCTCCGGCAGGGGGGCCCTCTCCTCCTGCTCCGACATGGAGGCCTCTGGGGAGGAGTCGGACCCCCGAGCGCCTGGTGCCCGGCGGACCGCCCGGCACCCCGGCCCACAGGTAGAGGCACCGCGCTGCAAGAACCAGACACTTCCGGTTGTAGCTTCTCCTTCTCCTCTCACGCCCCTCTCCTCTCCTCCCACTGGCCTCTCCTTCTCTCCCCTCTATGCTCATCCTCCCCTTCACTTCCCCTCCTCCTCCTCCTCCTCCTCCTCCTCCCTCCTCCTCCTCCTCCTCCTCCTCCTCCTCCTCCTCTCCCCTACTCCTCCTCCTCCTCCTCCTCCTCCTCCTCCTCCCCTCTCCTCCTCTCCTCCTCCTCCTCCCCCTCCTTCTCCTCCTTCTCCTCCTCCTCCTCCTCCTCTTTCCTCCTCCTCCTCCCCTTCTCCTCTCTCCTCCTCCTCCTCCCCTCCTCTCTACTCCTCCTCCTCCTCATTCATCTCCCCTCCTCTCTCCTCCTCCTCCTCCTCCTCCCCCTCCTCTCTCCTCCTCCTCCTCTCTCCTCCTCCTCCTCCTCCTCCTCCTCCTCTCCCCTACTCCTCCTCCTCCTCCTTCTCCTCCCTCCTCCTCCTCCTCCTCCTCCTGCTCCTCCTTCTCATTCACCTCCCCTCCTCCTCCCACTCCTCCTTCTCATTCATCTCCCCTCCTCTCTCCTCCTCCTCCTCCTCCTCCCCTCTCCTCCTCTCCTCCTCCTCCTCCCCCTCCTTCTCCTCCTTCTCCTCCTCCTCCTCCTCTTTCCTCCTCCTCCTCCCCCTCCTCTCTCCTCCTCCTCCTCCTCCTCCTCCTCCTCTCCCCTACTCCTCCTCCTCCTCCTCCTCCTCCTCCTTCTCCTCCCTCCTCCTCCTCCTCCTCCTCCTCCTCCTCCTCCTCCTCTCCCCTACTCCTCCTCCTTCTCCTCCTCCTCCTCCTCATTCATCTCCCCTCCTCTCTCCTCCTCCTCCTCCTCCTCCTCCCCCTCCTCCTCCTCCTCCTCCTCCTCCTCCTCATTCACCTCCCCTCCTCTCTCCTCCTCCTCCTCCTCCTCCTCCTCCTCCTCCTCCTCCTCCTTCTCCTCCCTCCTCCTCCTCCTCCCTCCTCCTCCTCCTCCTCATTCACCTCCCCTCCTCTCTCCTCCTCCTCCTCCTCTCCCAGGGGAAGGATCACTGGTTTGGTTCGGAGGAGTTCCTGGCTCTCCCTGACCAGCTGAGACACACTGAGCTGCTGGCCATCAACCTGGAGAGCCTGACCCAAGCCCTCCCCCTGGTCAGTCATCACCTGCTCACCTTCCCCTTTCACCTGTTTACCTCTTCACCTGTTTACTTCTTCACCTGTCCCCCAGTTCACCTGTCCCCCTGTTCCCCTGTCCCCTCTTCACCTGTCCCCCAGTTCACCTGTCCCCCTGTTCCCCTGTCCCCTCTTCACCTTCCCCTCTTCACCTGTCCACCTGTCCCCCTGTCATCTCTTCACCTTCCCCCTTCACCTGTTTACCTCTTCACCTGTCCCCCTGGTCAGTCATCACCCGCTCACCTTCCCCTATTCACCTGTCCACCTGTCCCCCTGTCCACCTGTTCACTTCTCAACCTGTCGACATGTTTACCTCTTCACCAGTTCACGAGTTCACCTGTTGACCTGTTAACCGGTTGACCAGTTGACCAGTTGACCAGTTGACCAGTTGACCAGTTGACCAGTTCACCAGTTCACCAGTTCACCTGTCACCTGTCCCAGTGGCCTGTTGTTCTAGTCTTTAACGTGCCCTCTGTCTGTCTGTCTGTCTGTCTGTCTGTCTGTCTGTCTGTCTGTCTGTCTGTCTGTCTGTCTGTCTGTCTGTCCAGAGGTCTAGCTGTGATCTGGACCAGCGTGGCCTGCAGGACATCGATGACTGGGACCTGAGCGAGGTCTCCCCTGACTGCTACCTCCCCCTGGAGGACACGGCCTACCCCGTAATACAGGCTACACACACTGTACTCTACTGTAATACATACATACTGTAATACAGGCTATACCTACTGTACTGTACTGTAATACAGACCATACTGTAATACAGGCTATACCTACTGTACTCTACTGTAATACAGACCATACTGTAATACAGGCTATACCTACTGTACTGTACTGTAAAACAGACTATACTGTAATACAGGCTACACTACTGTACTCTACTGTAATACAGACCATACTGTAATACAGGCTATACCTACTGTACTCTACTGTAATACATACATACTGTAACACAGGCTATACCTACTGTAATACAGACCATACTGTAATACAGGCTATACCTACTGTACTGTACTGTAATACAGACTATACTGTAATACAGGCTACACTACTGTACTCTACTGTAATACAGACCATACTGTAATACAGGCTATACCTACTGTACTGTACTGTAATACAGACTATACTGTAATACAGGCTACACACACTGTACTCTACTGTAATACAGACCATACTGTCATACAGGCTACACTACTGTACTCTACTGTAATACAGACCATACTGTAATACAGGCTACACACACTGTACTCTACTGTAATACAGACCATACTGTCATACAGGCTACACTACTGTACTCTACTGTAATACAGACCATACCTACTGTAATATACTGTAATACAGACCATACCTACTGTACTATACTGTAATACAGACCATTGATTTCCTCATCAGCAGTCGAGACATCACCACTTCAACATCGGCCGCTTTAGCCCCTCCTCCTCCAGCGACGTCCCTCACTCATTGGACGACAGCATAGAGTCCGGCCCCCTGAGCGAGCTGCTCTCCGAGGAGGACGAGGGGCGGAGCTCTGGGTCGGTGGCGCCGGCGCCCCCGGTGGCCGGTCAGGGGACCACAGCCCTGGTCTCACAGCTGCTGGAGGGCATCCAGCACCACGACCCCCACATCCTCAGGAAGATAGAGGTGGGGAGAGGCTGTCTCTCTTTACCGTCTGTTTACTGTCTGTTATCTCGCTCTTTACCGTCTGTTATCTCTTTACTGTCTGTTATCTCCCTGTTTACCATCTGTTTACTGTCTGTTATCTCCCTGTTTACCATCTGTGTCCTGTCTGTTATCTCTCTCTTTATCGTCTGTTATCTCTTTGCTGTCTGTTTTCTCTCTCTTTACTGTCTGTTATCTCCCTGTTTACCATCTGTGTCCTGTCTGTTATCTCTCTCTTTACCGTTATCTCTTCACTGTCTGTTATCTCTCTATTTACCGTCTGTTTATTGTCTGTTATCTCTATATTTACCCTCTGTTTATTGTCTGTTATCTCTCTCTTTACCGTCTGTTATCTCTTCACTGTCTGTTATCTCTCTATTTACCGTCTGTTTATTGTCTGTTATCTCTCTCTTTACCGTCTGTTATCTCTTCACTGTCTGTTATCTCTCTCTTTACCGTCTGTTTATTGTCTGTTATCTCTCTATTTACCGTCTGTTTATTGTCTGTTATCTCTCTCTTTACCGTCTGTTATCTCTGTTCTCTCTACTGTTTGTTAAAGTTAACATGCGGTGGTCCTTTAACATGTAAGTTAACATGTTAAATAACATGTGGTGGTCCTTTAAAATGTTAGTTAACTTGCGGTGGTGCTGTACCTTCTCCTTTAACATGTTAGTTTACATGTTAGTAACCATGTGGTGGTCCTTTAACCAATGTTAGTTAACATACGGTGATGCTGTACCCGGTCCGTTAACATGTTCGTTTACATGTGGTGTTCCTTTATCATGTTAGTTATTATGTTAGTTAACATACGGTGATGCTGTACCCGGTTCGTTACCATGTTAGGTACCCTGCTGAGGTTCTGTACTCAGAGTTCACCCGGCCGTCTCACATGTCCCTACCGTATGGTATAACTTAATCTGGGGATCAATGATGCTGCCGGCTGTCAAATCGATCAGCTTGGTTTCAAAGGTCATGTTTGATTGGCAGGCGTGTTATTGATCGGTCAGCCGTGAACCGATCCATCATATCCGTGTCATATTGAATACGGTGGAATGCCAGGCGCCCTGGGGCCGCGGCGTGCTAACGTAGCTCTCCTGATGCCCACACAGAGCAGCTACGAGCTGCTAACGTAGCTCCTCTTATGCCCACACAGAGCAGTTACGAGTTGCTAACGTAGCTCTCCTGATGCCCACACAGAGCAGCTACGAGCTGCTAACGTAGCTCCTCTTATGCCCACACAGAGCAGTTACGAGTTGCTAACGTAGCTCTCCTGATGCCCACACAGAGCAGCTACGAGCTGCTAACGTAGCTCTCCTAATGCCCACACAGAGCAGCTACGAGCTGCTAACGTAGCTCCTCTAATGCCCACACAGAGCAGCTACGAGCTGCTAACGTAGCTCCTCTAATGCCCACACAGAGCAGCTACGAGCTGCTAACGTAGCTCCTCTAATGCCCACACAGAGCAGCTACGAGCTGCTAACGTAGCTCCTCTAATGCCCACACAGAGCAGCTACGAGCTGCTAACGTAGCTCCTCTAATGCCCACACAGAGCAGCTACGAGCTGCTAACGTAGCTCCTCTAATGCCCACACAGAGCAGCTACGAGCTGCTAACGTAGCTCCTCTAATGCCCACACAGAGCAGCTACGAGCTGCTAACGTAGCTCCTCTAATGCCCACACAGAGCAGCTACGAGCTGCTAACGTAGCTCCTCTAATGCCCACACAGAGCAGCTACGAGCTGCTAACGTAGCTCCTCTAATGCCCACACAGAGCCTGCCTTCAGAGTTCTGTTGGATCCGGGGCTGCTGGGATTCCTGTTAGACTGTCTGAGTGACTCACTAACACCGTACACCTGTTAGACTGTTGTAGTGACTCACTAACACGTACACCTGTTACTGTTGTAGTGACTCACTAACACCGTACACCTGTTAGACTGTTGTAGTGACTCACTAACACGTACACCTGTTACTGTTGTAGTGACTCACTAACACGTACACCTGTTACTGTTGTAGTGACTCACTAACACGTACACCTGTTACTGTTGTAGTGACTCACTAACACGTACACCTGTTAGACTGTTGTAGTGACTCACTAACACTGTACACCTGTTAGACTGTTGTAGTGACTCACTAACACGTCCACCTGTTACCGTTGTAGTGACTCACTAACACGTACACCTGTTACTGTTGTAGTGACTCACTAACACGTACACCTGTTAGACTGTTGTAGTGACTCACTAACACGTACACCTGTTACTGTTGTAGTGACTCACTAACACGTACACCTGTTACTGTTGTAGTGACTCACTAACACGTACACCTGTTACTGTTGTAGTGACTCACTAACACGTACACCTGTTAGACTGTTGTAGTGACTCACTAACACGTACACCTGTTAGACTGTTGTAGTGACTCACTAACACCGTACACCTGTTACTGTTGTAGTGACTCACTAACACATCCAGCTGTTACTGTTGTAGTGACTCACTAACACCATAGGTTATTCCTTTGTATATATTATTCTCCGTAAAGGCTCCATCTATATTCCGAGCCGTGAACTCCGGGCTAGCTGTAGCTCGCTGTTGGCAGCATGACCTTGAGTGTTTGTGTGTGTGTTTGACCTTGTAATGTGTCTGTGTGTGTGTGTGTGTTTGTGTGTGCGTGTGTGTGTGAGTGTGAGTGAGTGTGTGTGTGTGGGTGTATGTTTCACCTTGTAGTTGTATGTTTGTGTGTGAGTATTTGACCTTTAACGTGTGTCTGTGCTTGAGTCTCTGTTCTCTGTACTTTGTGTCAGTGTGTGCATGCGTGTGTGTGTGTGTGTGTGTGTGTGTGTGTGTGTGTGTGTCAGTGTGTGGGTGCGTGTGTGTTTGTGTGTGTGTCTGCGTCTGTGTCTATCTGGAGAGCGGTGCTTTTGTCTCCTGGAGGCACCGCGCTCTCAGAGAGGAATATTAAAAATGGAATCAAAGGATTCCTTATCTCCTCCGTGTTGTCACCTCCGACTACACCTTTTGTTAACTCGGCACCACCTCCTCTTCCTCCTCTTCCTCCTCCCTGCCCCTGTGTAATTAGCTGATTAGCTTGTTAATTAGCAGCATGTAATCATGGCCCTGAATGAGAAGCTTAATTGAGGAAGTGGGGGAGGAGGGGGGGAGGAGGAGGGAGGGGTGAGTGTGTTGGAGGGGATTTCATCCTCCCCCTCCCTGAGGAGTGATTCCTCCTCACTGAGCCTCCTGTCTTACAACGCGACCCCCCCCACCAAGCAGGGAGCTGCCAGAGAGCTCTCTACTGGGACCTCCCCACAGGCTGGGGGGCGGGGCTAAAGGGGGGCTGGAGGCGGGGCTAGGAGGCTCAGCCAGAAGTGGAGTTAGGGGGAGGGGCTAGAGAGTGGGCGTTGTGTTAGACTGTTGTGTTAGAGTTGCTTAAGAGTTGTGTTAGAGAACGTTTTGTTGTGTTAGTGTTGTGTTAGAGTGTTGTGGAAGTGTTTTGAGTTAGTCTTGTGTGGCAGAGTGTTTTGTCAGTGTTGTCCGGTTTGTGTTAGAGTGCTGTGTTGTGTTAGTGTTTTGTTAGAGAGTTGTGTTAGAGAGTGTTGTGTTGTGTTAGAGTGTCGTGTTAGACAGTTGTCTTACAGTAGTGTACAGAGCATATGGTCCAGAGCTTGAAGGTCATGGTCACATCATGTTAAAGCAGAGTTCATCTTTGTGTCGCACTGTAAGGGAATGAGGTGGCCTCTTTACCTGAAGCCCAACATCTTAAAGTTACGCTATTTACCAGATTTTAAGAAAAAGCTCCAATGAGACCTACCGGTGACTTCCTTCGGGTTTGGGTTTGTACTTCCTGGGAGGCACCAGGAAGCTGTAGTTGGAGTCTGCTCCTCCAATCGAGGGACATTTTGAAACCAACACAAGGAAATAATATGAATATGAATAAAGCCGCTGGTTCTATTACCGGCTGTCCAGGCTGCATGTGTGTGTGTGTGTGTGTATATATGTGTGTTTGTGTATATATGGTTCTGTGTGTGTGTGTGTGTGTGTGTGTGTGTGTGTGTGTGTGTGTGTGTGTGTGTGTGTGTGTGTGTGTGTGTGTGTGTGTGTGTGTGTGTGTGTGTGTGTGTGATTGATTACATTAGCATTGTGCGGCTTTGGAGATGTCTCGATCCCTACGGCAACAGACAGCTGGCAGTAGAAGGGGTCTCCCAGGGACCGTCCCAGGGGCCGCTCAGGGGCTGCCAAGCATGACAATAATACTCTCTCTCTCCCTCTCTCCCTCTCTCTCTCTCTCTCCCTCTCTCCCTCTCTCTCTCTCTCTCTCTCTCTCTCTCTCTCTCTCTCTCTCTCTCTCTCTCTCTCTCTCTCTCTCTCTCTCTCTCTCTCTCTCTCTCTCTCTCTCTCTCTCTCTCTCTCTCTGGGTTGGTAGATAGATAGAGGCCAGGTTCCTGTATTGATGTTTACATCTTTTTCGGGTCATGGTTGTAATTAACATACTGCAGCCTGTAAAAGGCTTAGACACACACACCACACATGCTTATACATATAGATTAGCCACTCCAGATTTCAGCGAGGTGTAAATGTACAGAGGTGAAATTATTTCCATCACATGCAGGAAATGCACACCATACACACACACACACACACACACACACACACACACACACACACACACACACACACACACACACACACACACACACACACACACACACACACACACACACACACACACACACACACACACACACAATTTCTGCCCCAGTGTGTATGCTTGTTTGGCTTCCGTTAGCAACCTGATCCTATTCCCTCACAGTTGTTGTGGGAGAGTTGAGGGTATTTCACTGAAGGTTCTGATAAAGATACTTATAATGCTACTAATAATAATAATACATATTAAACCATGGTGAACCTGTTGTTTCTCTGAGGGTTCCTCCTGCGGCCAGCAGGGGGCACTATCTCTCCAGTACAACACGAGTTGTTAGTGTCTTCTGTCTTTCCTTAAATCAATCTCTTTACCCCACTGTTCATCCGTCTCTGTCTGTCTCTTTATCACTCGTCTGTCGGTCTAACTGTCTGTCTGTTTATGGCTCCCTCTGTCTGTCTATCTATCACACTGTCTATCGCTCTCTCAGTCTATCTTTCTGTCTGTCTGTTTGTCACTCTGTCTGTCTATCGCTCAGTCTATCTTTTTTTCTGTGTGCCACTCTCTCTGTCTATCACTTTGTCAATCTATCCGTCGCTCCTTCTGTTCCTGGCTCTCTCTGTCTGTCACTCTGTTTATATATCTTCCCTTCATCATTGTTTTAAGATCATTCCTTCTTTCTTTCTTAGATTGCATACATAATGTGTTGAATGTTCTAATGTATAGAACATAGCGTGTTGAATGTTCTGATGTATGTACATAGCGTGTTGAATGTTCTGATGTATGTACGTAGCGTGTTGAATGTTCTGATGTATGTACATAGCGTGTTGAATGTTGTGATGTATGTACATGGCGTGTTGAATGTTGTGATGTATGTACATAGCGTGTTGAATGTTCTGATGTAT
>NC_079416.1:23345314-23360314 GCF_026213295.1 Gadus chalcogrammus
GAGAGAGAGAGAGAGTGAAGGGGAGGGAGGGAGAGAGAGAGAGAGAGAGGGAGAGAGAAGGAGGGAGGGTGGGAGGGAGGGAGAGAGAGAGAGAGGGGGATGAAGACAAACAGGGAGGGCAAGGGAGAGAGATGTGTGTTTTCTGCGCGGGGAGGTCATAGACGTGTGTGTGATTTTGTAAATGTGCGTGTAGATGTATGTGTTTTGTGTGTGCATTTGATCGTGTGTATGTGTGTGCATTTATGTGGATCTGTATGTTTGTGTAGACGCGTGGGAGCGTGTGCTGATGGCTGTTTGCATTACCTCCTACCCACGACAAGGTGTGTCATTTAGAAACGTGTGATGTGTCTCTCCCTCTCTCTCTCTCCCTCCCTCCCTCCCTCCCTCCCTCCCTCCCTCTCTCTGATTGTCTCCCTCTCCCTCCCCCATACTAATGACCCAGCCCTTCTTTTCCTCTCCTTCGCCAAAACTTCGGTTATTTTAATTTTGGGGTGAATTTATTCCGACTCTGTTTATTCACGGCTCCTTCCGAGAGAGAGAGAGATAAGAACCCAGAGCTGAGCTGCCCTGGGGCTGGGGCGCGCACACACACACACACACACACACACACACACACACACACACACACACACACACACACACACACACACACACACACACAATCACACAATAATATACACACAAAAAACCAACCACATCAACACATGCATTCAGAAACACAGACACACAGAAACACAAACATGCACAAACAAACACAGTAACACAAAGACACACACACGCACACACACACACACACACACACACGTGCGCGCGAGCGCGGGCAAGCGCTCACACAAACATCGCTACCACACTCTCACATTACACATTTACAAATGAGCAGTCATGGCCCACTTAAGATCACACCCACCACACACTCACTAACAAATGCTGTGTATGTGTTCATAGACAGCCTCCCTAATGTGAAATCGAAATGGCTGTTGGGCTCTGGCTGTTTGCTCTCAGCAGTCAGTAAAAGCTCCTCGCTTCTTGGTTTATGAGAAGAAATAAATCTATTTTTAGATCTTAAAAAAAATAGCTTGGACATCTTCTGACTGTTGTGTTTATGACAGATAGACGCACACAACCACAAGGAAACACACACACACACACACACACACACACACACACACACACACACACACACACACACACACACACACACACACACACACACACAAGCTAGGTAGATAATTTTGAGAAACCAGCCAGAGTTAAAGGATCCAACTGAAAAGCCCCACCCCTCCCTTCAGCCTCAGAGGCCACGCCCCAAAAACACAAGACTAGCTTGCTAACTTTAGCGATAGCTCTTCTAGCTTTGCGGATGCTAGGCACTCTGACCATAAGTGCACGGAAAGAGAAGCCGGGTAAGTAGGTGGGTAGACAGACAGGTAGACAGTCCAATCAATTAATTCGGGTCTAATGAAATATTGGAAGGGCTTAATACATGAATAGCATTTGATTGATTAAATGCTATGAAAATGTAAAAACAATTTCAACAACTATTACAAAAAGTCTTCTATGATACATTGCCTTTACTAGCCTTCAGACCAATAGAGTCCCAATATAATTAGAGTTTTTCATATTTATATATCATACAAAAGCATATAAAAACAAGGAAATACAAATATAGAAAATATATTCGTTAACGTTAACTATTCAGCATGAGAAGTATTGCGTGAAGAACAACATCGACCACCAAATGACCATCAACGGCAGTTTAACGTTAAACGAAGAAGACGGGCGCCCTCTGCTGGACGATGGCCGTATGTGAAGACCTATTGTTGAAACGCGTGGCCTTCATATGTTGGCAGCATTAGCAATTATATAAATTACAACGCAGCAAAAAAAATAAAAAACGCAACAACGTCCATACCCTTTATTTAATCGGGAATATAGATCGCAAATTCTGTGATGACCGAAAGGACGAGAGAGGGGTAGGGTGAGAGCTCAGCCATCCGCGAGGAACTCGGAGTAGAGCCGCTGCTCCCCCGCTTAGACAGGAGTCAGCTGAGGTGCACTGGGCGCCTCCCTGGGAGGAACTCAGACGCGTTCAGTGGGGAGGAGGAGACCTCGGGGAACACCCAGGCCTCGGTGGAGAGACATTGTAACTCCACCCTGGCCTGGGAACGCCTCGTGATCCCCCCCCCCCCCCCCCCCCCCCCCCCCCCCTCAGAGCTGGTCAATGTGGCCCGGGGAAGCGGTTATGAGGATAAGGGCAAATTCTGTTAATTTGCTGGTTCGCCCGAAAATAAATCCACACAAGCTTTTTGGGGATTGCACCTTTTGGCCAGCAGAGGGCGGAGTGGAGCAGACGGCGGCCTGGACGCTCTGATTTGATAGGGTGCTCGGATGGACTCAAATTGTTGTAAGCCTGCCCTGCCAAGGCTGGGCTGGAGCCAGCCTTACCCCCCCCGTACCCCCATATCAGTCCGCTGCTCCGGCACAGGGCCCCCTATATCTCTCCATCTCGTCTCTCTCTACATATTAATTTCGTCTCTTAGACGCCGTACAGTACTAACGGCTCCAGACGACTCTCTAACAGCCTACTGCACATCACCAGCTCCAGACAGCGCCCCCGGTGGGCCTTTAGGGTACTGCATCAGGAGAGGCGGACACCGAAAAGCACGTCGTTTCACGCGCTACTAGTGAACGCCGCGCGAGGGTCCAAAAGGCAGCATCGCTCCATCCAGAGTATCGAGGGGGGAAATAACGGACAGCTCGATCTCCCCACGATCCGACCGGGCGTGACGGCATCACCTCATCGGCGAGCAGCAGCGCGCGCCAGGAGCCCGCAGCAGCTCGAGGAGAAGAGAGGCGCGAGGAGGGGCGGCGACGAGAGACACCGAGAAATAAACAACCGCGGACGGCGAGGCGCGAGCGTTCTGTGGAAGACCCCCGCGGTGTGGACAGCGAACGGGACCTTCTACTGAGTGAGTCCCGGTTTACCGTTAGTCGGCCCACCATGCGTTAGGCTCCGGCCCCGGTGACCCGTTCCGGTGTGGCGCGCGGGGCTGGAGGCGGTGGTCGCATCCCGGCCGTCAGCATCCAGACCCCGAGAGACCGGCGCGAGGAGAGGCTGGAGGGGTTTTATATATAAAGGGGCTCTGGGGGGGGACGCGGGAGGAACAGCGCGGGGTTATGAGCGGACATTTGAGGCATCGTGGAGACAGGGAGGGAGAACCAAAGCTTTAACGACGACCACCTTTCAGATCGATAGAGCTGTCATATCACAGGTCTCGTGTCTCCGGTAATAACCGCCATCGCTGTGTAAATGTGTGTATGCATGCACCGTGTGTGTGTGCGTGTGTGTGTGCCTGACGGCAGGATGGCTCCCCGCGGCGCGAGGCCGACAGGTGCATCACGACCGTCTGTGTGTTTACTGATTGCATGTGTTGATGATGCATCGGCGCAGGCAATCAGTCCGGTCCATTTGTGTTGCGAGGCGAGCGTTATTTGGGGAGGGGGTCTGGGTTTTTGGCCTCGTCGTCGCGGGGCGCCAGGACTCACAATGGCCGTGAGGTTAGGCTTGGCAGTGGCTGTTTTTAATACAGGCAGCAGGCATTAAAGTGTGTGAGCTGAGCGGTGTGTTGCGTTGTGCTGTGAGAGGAGAGGCGTGTGTTCCAACATGGCGTGGTCGGGGCTGATAAGACGCGGTCATGACATAGTGCTGTAAGGAATGCACTCTCCTCCCGGAGTAGAGGAATCCCAAACCATGGAACACCTCTTAGGCCATGTAGACGCATATTATTTCGTGTTCCAAATCCTATACATAAATATCGGCCTAATGAGTTACTATCTCAACAGCACATGCCGGGGTGTATTCCGTTATTTTTCTTTATTTCTGAAAATGTCCCGGGACTTTAGAAGCAAAAGTGTTGTGAGCCGCACCTGGAGAGACAATATTTATTTGTTTTCCTCTGAGTCCACCATTGTGTCTGGGAATTCTCCAGAGTGTCTGCCCCTCATATCTGACGGGAACACACAGAAGGACATCATTGTTGACCATTGTCAACAACAGGTTCCGTGACAAAAGCCTCGACCACACGCACACACACGCACGCACACACACACACACACACACACACACACACACACACACACACACACACACACACACACACACACACACACACACACACACACACACACACACACACACACACACTTATTTTATATTCGAGAGAAGCATGATAGACCCCAAAGCCAGGACCCCCCCCCCCCCCCCCCTCACATCCCTCTCCCCCCCTCCCGCTACTTTCGAGCTAAACGTTTTGAGTAATACGAGCTGACAAAGTATTACTTCATCAAATCCCAGAAATCCCAGAATAACTAAGTCAGGTATGGAGGAAATAAATGATGTAATAGCTCGCTGAACCCCTAAAAGTGAGATGCTTCATTTTGAATTTGGCAGTTTATTGTCAAAGAATAAGGATTCTGTAAAACATGCCCTACCATCTGAGTCATTGGTGTTGTACATGTATTTATATATTTATTGCTGGGGGGGGGGGGGGGGGGCTTCTATACTCCACATTAGAGATATGAATAATGAATATTGCCTCACTCTTTCTCTAATGGTAGTTGTGATTTTATTGATCCTTCCACTATTAACCTTGGTTGTAAAATATGCTCGTGGCTTATATGCTTATAGTTTGAGGATCCTTTTAATGTTTCTTTAAAACGACCACATGTAGCATTGAGCTAGCAACACAGAAACCAAACCACTCTGTGCGGGAAACCGGATGTTGCCTGCAGTTTAAGGCGGTTCTCTCGGAACGAGGGGACGAATTCTAACGATGTCCGGCATGTAAACGTGTGATTCAAAGAGTGAAGTCCTCCGTCTCTTTGGGTGTGCTTAAGTCGTTGACACGGGTGAGGTGTGACAACGTGGGCTTAGCACTAGCCTCCTGGCATTAACCTCCTAGCATTAGCCTCCTAGCATTAACCTCCTAGCGTTAGCCTCCTAGCGTTAGCCTCCTAGCGTTAGCCTCCTAGCGCTAGCCTCCTGGCATTAACCTCCTAGCATTAGCCTCCTAGCATTAGCCTCCTAGCATTAACCTCCTAGCGTTAGCCTCCTAGTGCTAGCCTCCTAGCGCTAGCCTCCTAGCTTTAGCCTCCTAGTGCTAGCCTCCTGGCATTAACCTCCTAGCATTAGCCTCCTAGCGTTAGCCTCCTAGCGATAGCCTCCTAGCGCTAGCCTCCTAGCGTTAGCCTCCTAGCGCTAGCCTCCTGGCATCAACCTCCTAGCATTAGCCTCCTAGCATTAGCCTCCTAGCGTTAGCCTCCTAGCGCTAGCCTCCTGGCATTAA
Source organism: Gadus chalcogrammus (assembly GCF_026213295.1). Classification (NCBI taxonomy): domain Eukaryota; kingdom Metazoa; phylum Chordata; class Actinopteri; order Gadiformes; family Gadidae; genus Gadus; species Gadus chalcogrammus. Next base: position 23,350,660 of record NC_079416.1, read on the forward strand.
CCTCCTAGCATTAGCCTCCTAGCGTTAGCCTCCTAGCGTTAGCCTCCTAGCGTGTCAGTGTTGGGATCAGAACGGCTCCTCTGAAACAGACAGAATCGCTCTATCTGAAGGACAGCGAGCCGTGGTGATCCCCCTCCCAGGCGGCTGAACCCACTCTGGTGCAGGATGAGATTAGCCGACGTGTTCACTCTCCAGCCGCCTTCTTTTTCGAAACAACACGAGGAGGAACGAGGGGGAAAAGAGAGCGACAACACGATCAAACCCGGTGGAGAGCGAGGGCCGACGGTCGGGAACGGGAACGGTGCCTTTTTGTGTTTCCGCACACTGGGCTGGATCCGGTGGAACGGTCGGCCGCCAGCTGACATCCTGGGCATTGTGAGCTGCTTGGGGGGTGGGGGGTGGGGGGGTGGTAGTTAGCTGCCCCCCCCCCCCCCCACCCCTACTATCATTGGGGCGTGTGAGTGAGTAGAGAGGCGCTCACAGGGGGCTGCCCTGGGTCATGTCAGCTACACACAACAGAGAGGACAGCTCCGGGCCGGCGGGTGCGTGTGTGTGTGTGTGTGTGTGTGTGTGTGTGTGTGTGTGTGTGTGTGTGTGTGTGTGTGTGTGTGTGTGTGTGTGTGTGTGTGCCGTTTGTCTTGTATGTGTTGGGTTCTGATACGTGCCTGAATGTGTGTGTCTATATGCACGTGTGTGGCTTGTGTGTTTGTCGAGGGGTTTGTTCAATACGTGCGTGTGTCAGGTTTGTGCATTTGCGTGCGTGTGTGTGTGTGTGTGTGTTTGTGCGAGTCCGTTACGTGTGTGTTACTTGAGTAAAGGCCAAAGCACCCTGCCTTTGATCCACTCCCACCAATCACATCGCGACTGCCGGGTCGGTGCCTACGGAAGTCATTGGTTCGCGTCCCAACATGATGCAGTGTTAACCTGCCGGCACCTCTCCATGCTTGGCTCAATGACACTCAGTGGATACCCCCCCCCCATTGGGTGTGTGAAGGTGTATCACAGCGCTACTACAACACAGCTATCAGTGCCCTGCTGAAACACAACCGCCCAGCAACACAACGTACGTGGTCGTTGTGGCCGCAGGGAGAAGAACCCTTCCCCACCCGGGACATTTGAATAGATCCCGCCCGTTATAAACCCGCTGCGGCGATGTGAGTGTTGAGATGAGCTGCGGGTCGCCGACCCGCCTGTCAGTTCCTGCGCCGCCTTATCTCTCAGGCCCACATGTGCAGGACTACTCCACCCAGGAAGGCCTGGAAGGGATTCAGAGGCTCAACCAGAGAGGGTTGAGCTTGCGCTGCGGTTGCGTGAATCACACGCGATATGATGCGTGCAAAGTCTGTGTGTGCGAGGTGTGTGTGACGCGCTGTTTTGTTCGATGCAGGTTATTTATAATAAGTAAAAGAAAACAGCTGCTGCTAAGAAATTCTTTTATGTGTTCTGTTTTGATCGGGGGGGGGGGGGCTCGTCGATTCCAGGGCGGACTGAAGCCAGAGATGTTCTCTGAGATTCTGGCTCCTTCTACACAGCGATGCAGGTTATATTTGGTCTTCTTGCAGGACTTACAGCCTCCTTTAGATTCACATGAGTCAGAGCCTCGTCTATATCTGCTGTAGGTGTTTTCAACTCATTCACACCAACACCGCCCCTGTTTATGATTGACCTTCTTATTTAACCTCACTGAGGTCAGCAGGTGCGGCCGACCCCAACGCTAATCACGGCGGAGCTCGCTAGCGGCCGTTAGAGTCCACCGAGCCATTAGCGCCACGCCGGGGGTTAAACGCGGGAGGCGTGCGTCGGGTCGCACGGGGAGTGATGGATCCAAGCCCATTACCGAGAAGCACTTGAACCCCCCCCACCCCACCCACCCCACCCCCCCAGGGGAGGGAGGGGGGCAGGTAGGGAGGAGAGGATCGCATCGTGTTGTGATAGCCGAGCCGCGACCGGGCAGATCTGGGCGCCGGTGTTGTTATATGAAGTATTATGGGATATGTCACAGGAGGCGCCTCTTGTTCGCTCCCCTGTCATCTTCTAATCCTTCCTTGGTACTTATGGTAATAACACGCAGAAGGCCTCGTGGACGCTCTCCTCCCCGTCGTTCTGCTGCTCCCCTCCACGAAGCGTTCAGACTGCCAGCGCTCGCGCTAAAGCCTTTTCAATCTCAGAGGGAAAATATGGCCACCAGCGCGGGCACGTTATTGGGTGTGTGTGGGCGTGTAAGCTGGTGACATTGCACATTTCTTTCACATTTGTGTGCGCGCATGTGATAGAGTGTGTGTGTGCACTTAGCCCCCGTGATGCTCATCAATCTTCTCACAGGGCATGATATCAAAAGCCCGATTGATCATTCATAAGAAGCAGAGACCTTCTGCTGTTTGCCTGGCGCATAACCTCACTGCCTAAAATAAAAAGAACACTTCAACACACAAACACACCAACACACACACGAAAACATTTACACACAGACAAGCACACACTAACCGATGCATGCGCACACACACACTCACGCGCGCACACACATATACCATGGTGGAGAGCAGTATAAAGATGCATTGTGTTATCCCAAAGCTCATGCTAGGAGACCACCACACTAAGTGCAGTTCGGTTCGGGAGCTCATCAGAGGCCTGTGAGTGGTCAACGGCCTTCCTGCAGGAAGAGGAGGTATCGCTCCGCCCTAATGCATCCGGTGTTTACATTGAAAGGATCCGTAATGCAAGGCCATAGGGGGTCCATACTCATAGATCTATAGATCTATAGATGTGCTGACTGCCCAGAGAGAGAGACGCGCTGCACTGGGCCCACAGGGAAACAGAACCATGTCTGTAAACATCAAAGCACAGCCCCTCTCTCGCCACGTCGATGCTCACCTCGTTACCGTGTTTTGGACCAGAGATAAGGCGCCCGGCACTGATCTCCATCCGCTGTGCGGCCGCCATTAACCTTTTGTTGATGTGTTCCACCTCAGCCCCTCCCCAAACATCCAGCGCTGACCTCGACCGCCAAGCCCCGTGCATTAGTGTCGTTATGCTGTTATTCACCGGCGGCGGCCGTGTGGGTACTCTGGGAATGCATTTGGGGTGTGTGTGTGTTGTCGACGCTGGTCTCTATCGGTTGTTAGGAATATAAGCTGCTGCTCGTTTATTTACATGTTCTAGAAGTCTACAAAGGACACTGTTGCCGCCATATCTATGCTTTTCCACCATCATTAAGAATCATAACAAGTTCTTGCTTGGTTATTCCAGAATTATTGGACTAGAACGCAGGCTTGAACTTATGTTATGGAGCCATGGATCACACCATTAAGACCCTCCTCTGTTGGGCAAATACCCAGTGAGGGCAGTGCTGCAAAACACGACTGGCAGATCCTGCCCTCCCACTGAAAGACATTTAGATGCAGTGCTAGCTAGAGAGATGTTGCCTTCCCTAGCAATACGCGATATGGAGGAAATGTAGCATTGGATAAGAACTGGTTGGGTTACACAATGCTGATTGGAAATGTGATGAAACAAACAAACCACACATTATAACGTCTTATCATTTGTACACAACCCTTTATTTAAACGTTGTAAGTAATCATAAAACTCGCAGGGGGAATGAAGGCAGTGATATTAGATCAACAGAAAGACAAGCGGCAGATGATTGCAGATATATGACTTGCGATCCACAGCACCCAGAGAGATGGCAGCCAGGGGCATCATTAGTACGTTTAAATATACTCGTTCGGCAGACACATCTATCAAGAGCGTCTTTCAGATGAACCAACTGTCTAGTCTGTAGAGCTATAAAGACCCTTAAGAAGCATATTAGCAAACATATTGAGTGGTATGATGGCCAGGAGGTAGAGCGGGTTGGCTGGTAACTGGAAGTCGCTATTTTGATCCCAGGTGTTCCTGAGCGAGGCGCCTCGCCCTCTCTGCTCCCGACGAGCTGGCTGTCGCCCTGCTTGGCCGACAACGCCGTCGGTGTGTGAATGTGTGCATGAACGGGTGAATGTGAGGCGTTATCGTAGAGCTCTATGAGTGGGTGAATGTGAGGCGTTATCGTAGAGCTCTATGAGTGGGTGAATGTGAGGCGTTATCGTAGAGCTCTATGAGTGGGTGAATGTGAGGCGTTATCGTAGAGCTCTATGAGTGGGTGAATGTGAGGCGTTATCGTAGAGCTCTATGAGTGGGTGAATGTGAGGCGTTATCGTAGAGCTCTATGAATGGGTGAATGTGAGGCGTTATCGTAGAGCTCTATGAGTGGGTGAATGTGAGGCGTTATCGTAGAGCTCTATGAGTGGGTGAATGTGAGGCGTTATCGTAGAGCTCTATGAGTGGGTGAATGTGAGGCGATATCGTAGAGCTCTATGAGTGGGTGAATGTGAGGCGTTATCGTAGAGCTCTATGAGTGGGTGAATGTGAGGCGATATCGTAGAGCTCTATGAGTGGGTGAATGTGAGGCGATATCGTAGAGCTCTATGAGTGGGTGAATGTGAGGCGATATCGTAGAGCTCTATGAGTGGCAACCGGTTAGAAAAGCCCGGTATAAATGCGGTCCATTTAACAACAGATAGACGAATGCATCGCTGGTCCAGACGAGTCCCTTCCAGCCCTCGTTCCTTCCAGCTGAGAAGGGCGTCGCCCGACGTGGCGGTGAAAGCGGTTTCCTGGCTGGTCTCCGCCCGCGTGCTTCTGTGTTTACATGTCGTTCGTCCGACCGACAGAGCGACGGACGTTTCTTCGTGGTGCTTTCTTTCCCGCCAGCTCCCCGTTGGTCCTCCTGTCACCGAGGGGGCTTTCAGAGAGCTTGTTGACCTCTGACCTCCGTAGCCACATGACCCCGGCGGACTTCCTCTGGTTTTTATTGGCTGTTTACGTTTGGGTGCGTTCTGAATCTAAAGTTATGAGACAGGAGGAAGTGGCCTTAGTGGGGTGGGTGTGCACGTGTGTGTGCACACGTGTGTGTGTGTGTGTGTGTCTGTAATGTGTTTGTGTGTGTGTGTGTGTGTGTGCGTGTGCGTGTGCGTGTGCATGCTTGGGTGCGTGTGTGTGTACGCCTCTGTCTGTCTGTCCGTCTGTCTCTCTTGTCGTCCGTCCGTCCGTCTGTCTCTCTGGCCGGTGTGTATGAGTGTGTATGTGCATGCTTGCATGTGGCCCTGAGGGGAACAAGTATTATTGTCCTCTTGGAGCAGAGGGAAGGAAGAGGAGGAGGAGAGGGGGAGGAGGAGGAGGAGAGGGGGAGGAGGAGGAGGAGAGGGGGTGTGGAGGGGGGAGGAGGAGGAAGGGGGGGTTGGGGTGAGGAGAGAGGAGGAGGAGAGGGGGTGTGGAGGGGGGAGGAGGAGGAAGGGGGGGTTGGGGTGAGGAGAGAGGAGGAGGAGAGGGGGTGTGGAGGGGGGAGGAGGAGGAAGGGGGGGTTGGGGTGAGGAGAGAGGACTCTGAAGTGCGCCTCCACTTCTCCATCTCCATTATGAGTCGTTCACTAAAGTGCTGACTAGGCTATTGACCGCCAGAGTTATTCTACTTGTTTACTAGTCTTTCTATGTATGTGTGTGTGTGTGTGTGTGTGTGTGTGTGTGTGTGTGTGTGTGTGTGTGTGTGTGTGTGTGTGTGTGTGTGTGTGTGTGTGTGTGTGTGTGTGTGTGTGTGTGTGTGTGTGTGTCTCTCATATATATATGGATATATGAGGATGCATATTTGATTAAAGAATGAGTCCCTTGTAGGACTTCCTTCCTTCCTCTCCTTCTCTCTCCGTCTCTCCCCTCATGTCCGTTACTTTGTCTTATTTCTCTTACTCTGCCGTTGTTTCTCTGTGTTCCCTCCCACCGTCTATATGATTGTGCGAGTGTGTGTGTCCCAGGGCTAACCACTTCAGCCCCACCAGTAGGCAGGCTGAGACCTGGTCTCATCTGGTGGGCTGCTATCGACTTCAGTCCTCAACGAGATCAGAGACCCCAAGAAGAAACAGCAGGACTCCTTAAACCAACAAGATGAGCACAGCATGCATCATAATCTTTTTGTATCATCATAAGAGAGTGGCTTATTCTTAACCCTTGTGCTTGTGTGTTAGTGCGTGTGCATGTTTGCCTTTGTGGGTGAGCAGGGTCCAACATGAACAGAAAGGCAAAGGGTTACGTATCAAACGATAGTTTGGCCGTCAGATACTGTCCCTCTGGCAGGTGAAAGACAACATACTGAGGGCACATGTTGGACCCTGTGTGTGTGTGTGTGTGTGTGTGTGTGTGTGTGTGTGTGTGTGTGTGTGTGTGTGTGTGTGTGTGTGTGTGTGTGTGTGTGTGTGTGTGTGTGTGTGTGTGTGTGTGTGTGTGTGTGTGTGTCCGTGCATGCATGTATGGAAAACGTCTTGTTTTCCATCATGTAATGTAGCAAGCCTTTTATTTTGGAACAAGGGAACATCCTCTCCCCTTTCACAACGGAGCGTTCTGAGTCTGGCCCTTATCAGTGTCTTCCTCTGTGGGGAAAAGGCTACTCAAACAACCCTACATGAAGCACAAAGTCTGTATCAAAGCAAACACCAAAACGGCACCATTTCTTATCCGGATCTGTGTGATCTACCTCGGGCGGCTGGCACAACCTGTTCTACATTTATAGTTATATTCTTTCATAGTTGGAAGAAGCAAAAAACAACAACCATGTCTCCACATTCCCTCTCTCTCAGTTCACTCTAAACCAACACAACTCGTGTGTGTTATCCCAGTGGTGCCTCAGATCTCAAACAAACACACGTTCACCAACACCTCCTCAAATTCCAATTCAAAACGTGTGTGTGTGTTCTCCACATGCCTGTGTGTACACATAAAGAGAGAGAGAAACCGCAGTCCGGCATATTTCAGTCCTTGGCGGGAGTAAAGGTTGTGAATGGACCCTCCAGGCGCAGACCACTGAGCTATTAAAAGCAGTGAAAGATGTCCAGCTAATGGCCCGTGCTAATGCTAATCTCAGTAGGACGAAGTCACCAGCTCAGCTCAGGAAGGGAAGCGCGTCTTGCAGTCCTCCCTCACCGGCTCGACCACTGATCTGCCTTTCTTCCTTCTCACCGTAATGAGTTCATAATTCTAGTTCCTCAGTCTGCTCACGGGTGCGTAGTTCGAGCTGACTACTCCATATGTATGTTGCTGTCTTGTCCAAAGGCAGGTTTGTATCTTTGTAAAGCTTAGCCTTGTATATGATGTGTGATTGGTCGAAGCTCTGTCCATAGATATCTGTATCGTTCACAGGAGAGGCCTGTGACCCAGTGGAAACGCATTGCGCTCGCATTGACCAATCGGTTGACCAATCGGAGCTCTGCTCCGTCCCGCTGCACCACAGGGGCAACCCAGCAGTGTTGCCAGATTGGGCCAGATTTCCCGCTACATTACTATTATTAGCTGGCATGTTGAAGAAGTTGAAGAAGTGGAATATGTTGGCTGCGGCGCTGCTATGGCTGTTACCAGCATGGTTGCCATGTCGCTCTCGTGACTTCGTCACACTCTCTGGCCAATCAGTGGCCGGCCGTCTGCCGACGTCACCTTTTAGCATCGGCTCAGCCGCTTGGAACCTAGAGCGAGGCGGTACTAGAAAAAGCAGCCACTTCAGGTACCAGATACCATGTTTTCGCAGTGGAAACGCAAAAAATGCGAGCTGAGTCGAGTCGAGTCGAGTCGTGTCGAGCTGGTACCATGCAGTAGAAAAGCGGCATAATAGTGTATCTAAATTAATAGTTCTGGGACATTAGTATTAAGTACTTATTAGGGGTGGGAAACTTTTGGTATCTCCGATTCGATTTCAATTCTCGGGGTCACAATTCCACAATTTTTTATTTTTTATTCTTGCTTCAAATCAATTCATGATTCAAAATTGCTTCTATATTCAGCGCAAAGGGCTGCTTCAGGATCGACGGCTTTGTGCTAAGAATGGCAGCAAGGCCAATTTGAAGGTGTGAATCGAATCAGAGTTAGTGAATATGAGAATTAAGATTCTCATGTGAATCAGCTTATTCTTTCACCCCTAGACTTGTGTAGAATATTTTATGATTAAACAGAACATATCATATACTGGTTTTAGTTATGTGTTATTGGTCTTTTTAGTCAGAGAATTATCATCCCTTTGGCTGAATGACCTGCTGTTGCAGATTTAAAAAAAAGGCAGTGAGAAAAAAAAGGATATTATGATCTGAGCTAATATTCATCACGCAATTTTTTTCTCTCTTAATTAAAGTGTGTTTTGTAGTTAATTTGGAGCAGTAGGATAAGTGAGACAGAGATGGAAAGGGAGGGAGAGAGAGAGAGAGTGAGAGAGAGAGAGAAATGGAGGAGAGTGGGAGATGGCGAGAGAGAGAGAGAGAGAGAGAGAGAGATGAAAAAGGAGAGAGAGATGGGGAAAGAGAAGGAGAGAGAGATTGAAAAGGAGAGGGAGACAGAGAAGGAGAAAGAAAGATAAGGCGAGAGTGAGAGGATAATCATGCCAATAAAGCTTTTTGAATTTAATTGAATTGAGAGAGATTCAGAAGGAGAAGTAGAGAGAGAGAGAGAGAGAGAGAGAGAGAGAGAGAGAGAGAGAGAGAGAGGGAGGGAGCGGGAGGGAGCAAGAGGGAGCAGGGTTTATGTGTTTTGCAGTGGTTGGGGGATGGGCAAATATCTGTGGTTTGATCAGATGAATATTTGTACCCTCTGCAAGATCCCCATGTGACGGTAATGTGGTGTGTGTGTGTGTGTGTGTGTGTGTGTGTGTGTGTGTGTGTGTGTGTGTGTGTGTGTGTGTGTGTGTGTGTGTGTGTGTGTGTGTGTGTGTGTGTGTGTGTGTGTGTGTGTGTGTGTACTTCCTCACTAAACCCTGAAGCATCGTGTCCACTGACTTCCTTCTCCCGCCCACAGGACATTTGATTCCTTTCTCGATGCTTTTGTTTCATCTTTCAACAAATGACTTCATCTTCTAAACAATAACTTGCTTATAGTTATTAATATTATAATTATTGGGTCTTATGTTCTCTTCTGTCGGAACTGTTGTCCTCTGAAGATGTTATTTAACGTGGGCAGTAGGTACAGGTGGTATAAGTACTAATTATCGATTCTAACATGTGGCCCATCATCCTGATGATAGTGTGTCCCTGTGCCTCAACTGTCATTCGGTCCTGTTCTAAATTGAGTTGCCAGTGCTCACTTCAGCCGTAACAAAGGCAAGAATCTTTTCATTATCACAGAATAGTTTCCAAAGGGTCACAATATGTGGAAATGTATAAGGATCGTTAGGCTTCAGCCCAGGCTGAGAAAGGGAGGGCTATTCTTCTGGAGAGGAGAGGTGTTCCAGCAGTCAGCTGCTCTGAATTGCACAATAAATGTTTTCTCAATGAGCGAGCAGAGCCCCGAGGGTTCCATCACGACCCCAGGGACGGAGAACTCTTCTGGGCCAAACCGCCCAACAACAGTTCGGCGAACAACAATCACACATTGCACAACTGTGTTTAAAGGTTATATTCATCACATCATCAAGTCCGTGTCCATTCCAATATCAAGGCCTCTTTTGGCAAACTCACACACTTGAGTTTGCCGGATGCAGGATTAACAGAATTAGCGTAGCTAGCTAAATCAGCCCAGCTAGCGTTGTCGGGCAGAGCTAGCTCAATGTGTGCTGGCCGCTCCCTACCCTTCCCCCTGGCGGTGGCCTCTGATTCCTC
>NC_079416.1:23372814-23393579 GCF_026213295.1 Gadus chalcogrammus
CTCGCTTGGCCTACTGGAAGGAGTGCTGGCGGTGTTGGAGGGAGGAATGATGGGGACTATGGGAAATGTAGTTCACCCGGACCCTATTGGACTCTACCCAACCACTGCTGTTCATCAAGAGAGGTGTTTTTTTGCATCGGCCATTGCCGTGTGCATTCTCCAGAGTTCTTCCAGCAGTGGTGGTCCCTTCTAAACATTCCCAGGGGGGGTCCCATGGCTGGACGCAGTGTGTCCTGTGTTCATGTATACAGACCCGCTGCAGATGTACTTGGATTTTCTTTTCTTAATGCCTCTTTGAGGGGACAGTGTATTGTATTTGATGTGCGTATTAAAAAAAGAAAAAAGAAAAGAAAAAGATGACTACATCAGTGTATTGTTTGTGCCTTTGTCAGGTTTAGTTGGTTGGAGTTGTATGTTTTCCATCCATTCTAAACTAGGGTTGGTCTGCCATGTTCCTGTACGCTAGAGCTCACAGATGCCTGCTATGCCCAAGGATCACCGCACCAAATGACAACACATTCTGTGCCGCCCCTTTAATTATACTGAAGCACCAGTTAAAAGCCTGCAAATTAACCAAATGGTCCTCCTGACTAATAAAGATGTCAAATGTCAGCTCACCCATTTAAATAGGGGCCAAATCTTCATGAACAGCGAATGGATTGTTATGAGTCCTAAACTCAAATCTTTTCCATGTTTCTGCGCATGACTGACATTTAAAAAAACAAACTCATACATGTATGCAAATATAGACATATCTTCCTGCTGCCAGTCCCCAGTGCATCAGGAACTGCAGACAGCCCTGAGCCACGCCAATGCCTGTTCATCAATTATGTGGTCATCTCAATGTTCAATCTTGAATAAAAAAACGCTGTTTGTTTACATCATGTTCAACAATCGTCTGTACTTAACCCACTCAACCCACTGCTCACATCCTAAGCGTCTTAGAGTACCATATTAAGCGCTATATAAATTTAATTTATTATTATTATTATTATCCTCCAATGAGAATGGCATGGAATTGAATTTGTAAGAAATGTGTGCGCACACGGAGTCCCTCATCTAGAGGGTACTAAAGGGGGCTTTGCTACTAAGGATCTGCTGATGTTAACGCAGGTAGAATCGGACAGTAGTGCTGATATGGCTGCAGTAGGCCTACCACCAAGAAATGAGGAAGAAAACATTATAAATATTGCATATATAACAACACAGCCACTGAGTTGGTCGGATACAATAGAAATTAGATATTGGCTAGAAACAGAAATACAAAATGTAACAATGACGCTTCCACATAGAGCAACTGTACGTATGAACATTACTTATGTTATGAACAGAAAAGATTGGATAGCATTGAGGTAGGTTTAGTGCTATGGTGAATATTATTTATAGGTGCAGTAGCCCAATAATTCCACTAGATGATGCAGTTGCCTGATAATTCCAGCTCTCCTTGTTGCACGTTCACTCAAGCCGCAGAACTGAACACTCTTCACACTGAATGAAAGAATCGGATGTCATCCTTCTGCTGTCTGCAGAACAGCAGTTGCTGAGTGGAAAATGTACAGCATACTTCACAGTTGACAGATTCCTACAAGAAATGTGGGTTCAGAATCATAATTGAGACTGTAGAAATTGTCGATAGATAGATATCAAATAAAAAGCGACTCAAAAATGCATAAAACACAAAAGCAAGGCAGAATATAGAAAGTGGTATGTTTAGGAACTGCTGTCAATACTAATGTACTGAGCTTTCAGACGAGCTTCCTGGATGCTAACCAGAGACACCATCGAATTAACTAGAGAAGAGTATTGTTCCAGTTCACTGGTCAGGGAATGTGTTGTTTGCTGGTCGGCAGATCTTTGGGTCATGCCCTAAATGAGTTTTATATGTAGGCCTACACTGCACTCAAGGCTTATATCGGTCAAGTGTAAACATATAAAAAACGACGATTAAGTTTGTTGCAAGGGTAGAGTGCAAAGATGCTGGCATAAATAAGGAATGATTAACAGGTTGCTATAGCATGCATGCATTAGGTGGACATAACAGTCAGTTCCATGGATACAAGATGCAGTATAGCTTTGGTTAACTCGGAAAATGATATGTGGAAAAACGAGGCTATATAACCTTCATAATACACTATTTATAATGTGTTTGTGTGTGTACCTCATAGAATACAGTTGCAACATAATGCTTTTATTCGTTTATTTATTCCAGGTAACTTTCGTTTGCCTTGTCTTGTTGATCATGTTTGAAGGCGAGGCGTCCGTTAATTTTCATGTTTTAATACGTGTGTTACAATACATGATAGGCGGCTTAACGTTACTTCAAACAGTTTGGGATGTTGTTCTGTAACATTACGTTTTTTATTTCGATCACATTTACAAATCGTTCCGTCGTGTTGTTTTGCTCGAATGGAATATGCCCACTTCATCGAATAGTTTAGCGCTAAACTAAATCGGAATTATCTCGTAACACAACCCTCCCTCCGCCATGTATAATAAAGACAGTTGGCCATCTTTCAGAGTGTAGAATTTTTCCGCGGCCTTTTTGCAAATGATGGCCGTCTTGACCAACCGCCGTCTTCGTTGCCTTAGGTCCCGCCTCCTTTCTGCTCTTGGAAGTGGCTGGACTAATCAGCGTCCGCCTCTGTGAGTTCAGCCATTTTGTAAGAAAATCCACCAGGTCGGCCGCCCTCCTCCCTCCGCCTCAGACCCGCGCTCTGTACTGTGCAATGGACGGGTGAGTACAGGACCACCGCTTTTATATGTCTTACCTTTTTAAAACAGGCCTGCCTTAACGTCGTTGCTATATTCATTTCGGGTGGATTGCGTGTCGTGATAACTGTGACGGCCGCTCCACTTTTCCGTGACTTGGAGAAAGTTGACTCGAAACTGTTTTTTCATAACAAATGCAACAGTTAGCGGAGGAGTGTTCGCCCGCTAGCAACAGTTAGCTTAGCCCCCCAAGGCCCCTGAAGTCCGCCGACGTTATTACATCTAGCTCGTTTTGCGTCAGAAACAATTTGTTTATCGTACTTATTCGCATCTTTGCACCGTCAAAAGGTTGTATCATATTTAGAATAATTCTTAACTAATATTTTTTTGTCGTGCGCTGACGACACCAGACGCTCAGGCAACGTGTCTCACTTCCGCGTTCCGTTTGTTCCCTCAGCGCGCGGGCCATGTTGGACACGTCTGGCCCCACATTTTCGCGCTCGTACTGAATGTTTTCGATGTATTCGGCAGACGTTGTTCATTGATTTTTAGTGTCTAGTCGCTACTCGTTGTTCTCTTGGTCGGCAGCATCCAAACTTTGCGGCCCCCTGATATTAATTCGTGTTTTGCTTTGATCTTCTGCAGCCGCCTTAACGCTGATCTGTACCCCCTGGGATCCGGCTACGTCCCTGAGATTGGGTAGGTAGTGGTACCCCATGGTGTGTGTTGTGTGTCTGATGCTACTCATCGTATCTGCAGGGGAAATCAAGTTTTTATTTAATTGTGACTATTTTTCCGAGGACTCATGCCTATTACATTAAATGGACGAAGGGGGAGGGACCCTCTTGGTTAAATCCTTAATTTTATCAGACGGTTCGGATTGATGTAAAACACAAACCTTTGGGTTTTGAAGTAGTCATCGAACGTAATTTAGAGTTTCTCGGATATTGTCCTCATTGTCGAAGGTTCTTCCTGAATTTGGTGATTTGCATGGGATGTCGATTCAGAATGAGGAAGTCGTTAAAGACTCTGTATTAATGTTACTGTAGTATCGTTAATGCATGCCTGCTTAAAGATCATGGGCCTCTAAAGTTGTTTATTTCATTTATGTATATAATTTTCCCATTCTGCCGAATCCATATAAAACCTAGTAATTGTATACGATTTGCAAAAGATTTCTTTTCTTTTCTGCTAAACTGTATCACTGACGGTAATCTTTCTTTTCCCGCAGTGTCCATGACATATCAGTTGGCACAAAGGTAGGAATTCTTTAAATTATCCATCTACTAACCCTTCTCCTTGACTAAAACCACTATACTATCTATACTACAAGTGGTTTGTCCTATACTTCTACACGTGTGCAAGGTATTTTCCCTGTGTGGTGAGACTGCAGAGGAAGGTGGTTTCAGATTGATGAGAAACCCTCTGTAAAAGGCTGCTGCCTCATGAACAATGGGATGATAATTTGACATTCGCATTAATTACTTGCGGCCTTGCTCTGTGTATCTAGAATATATTTAAAGAATAAAAGTCTGTTGGGACATGGGCTTGCATATAGCTTACTGGTTTCTGGAGTAAAAAGAAAAGCAGTTTTCTCTTTCACTTGGACAGTGTTTAAGCAATGCAGCACTCAGCCAGTTCTTATGGAAGAGCATGGAGCATGGAACGTGTCTATTTTTGCATTTAATCTAAACTTTATATGAATATTCTCATTCCAAGAGAGCCAACTGTGTTTGTTGACCTAGCAAGCTCCTGTTTGTGTAAGCAAATACACTGGAAGAGAAACGCGTCTGCTACAGCCCGTTACTGTTGTTTGGGACTTGTGTAGCTAATAAAATGAGTCTGTTAAAGATGTCAGCATAGCCACCGGGGGTTAGGGTGATTAGACAGGTTTTTCATGCTGCATATTTTCTCCCTTTTATGGCTTCTGCATCCTCTTGGTCAAAGGTCTTTTTTTGTTTTTGTTCTAAAACAATCCCATCAGAACGCACCCAGAAAACACACGCCCATAACCCCCCAGCCACCATTCACTAGCTGGCCTCTTTAATCAGACCCTTTGTTTTTAAATGCATAACAGACAATGAGACTCTACAGTCTCCAATTGATAGCCGTGATTAGCGAGCCCCCGCCCTGAATGCCACCCCCCCCCCAGGTGTAATGAGTGTATGTTGGGGGGCGCAGTGCGACCCCGTTGCTAGAGTCTGAGGTTATTCTTGCTGGGCAAAGCGTCTGGAATTCAGCGGTCACATTCCAATCTCCTCGACTGTGGCACTATTCCCAACCCCCCTTTCCCGTGACTGGGGCCAGCTATTGAATAAACAAGCTAGTACCTGCCTTGTACTTCCTGTCCTGGCTCCCCCACACCACCCCCGCAGAGCTCAAAGCAGGCAGGCAGGCAGGCAGTGAGAGAATGGGGTTGCATGCAGAACAAAGTAGGCCTTTGGTATCTCCGATTACCTTCTCTTCTAAGGGGTCGGGAGGGATTGGTTTCTCGCCACGCCTACCAGAGATTCGTTTGGCTGTGGTGAAACCAAACCGACTGCATTCTCCTCATTTAGTTTCTTAGTTTTCTAAAGTCAAGTTGGTGATGGTGCATGTGGATTTCATTCAACATCCCCCCCCCCTCCCCCCCCCTTCATCCTTGAATGCCAACCAGGTGGTGAGCATGGTGGGGGTGGGACCAGTTCCCTATAAAAGCCCCTGTTCCTGATATGCCTACGGCTCTGAACAAAGGGAAGCCACTCAACACTTAAAAGTATTGCGCTTGCAATCTATCATCCCCTCAGGTTACCGTTCTGCTGCCGGCCTCTCTGAGCAAACAAAAGCTGGTACTGGTTGAACTGGTTTTGGCGGGGCTCCAGTGGTTTTGCGTGGTCACCCAGTATCCAGGTCATTTTCTCTGGTGTCAGTTATTTTTATTTTTATGGTGTCGCTCATCCACGGTTTAATCGTAGCCTGTGTGCACTTTTCTTCCTCTCTGCTTCAGATTGTCGTCTAAGAGCCACAGGTAGGCTGTTCAGACCTGCCCTTTTCACATGCATCTGCCTCGGTTTCTTTTATCCTTTTACTGCGTTTTTCCCTCATGCTCCTTTGTGTTGGTGTGCCCTACAGTGGCTCTATAGTGACGGTTTAGAGGGAGGACTTTTCTAGGGGAAGTGAGTCGTTGAACAATGAATATCGGTCTCGGAGGATGTGGCCCTGGGAGCCAGGCCTGATCTCAATCGTCTTCCGGTTTGGGGTTTGGTTGCGGCGCTGTGGTGGGTTGGGTTTGTGACGGTGTCATCTGAGTCTGTAATCTGCTGTCCAGTTTTCCCATGGCTTTGCTCCCCTTTGGCCTATGCTTCAAATCCTGTTTTTTTTGGGGGGGGGGTGGGTTCTCAGAGGGTCAAGTCTGAATCCCCTACAGCCCCAACGCATCAGTTTATGTTGAACGTCTTGTTTATCATCCCATGCCTTACTAAACATGTGTTGTTACTCACCACATATTTCAGATGTTTCGTCGGTTTTCTATTTGGTGATCCAGGTTCCTTCTCCAAACAGATGTCGGGGTATTAGAAACCACTTTCTCTCCAACGCTTTGATGCGTTTTGGCCTCACAGAGAAGCGACCCTCGTCACCCGTGCTGCGGCCGGCAGGAGCTAAGGGTCTGTTTAGATGACTCATAGTAACCATCTGGAAGTCAAAGGGTCGTAAACACTGCCACCAACAGACAGTTCGGGTTCCCGTGGTTACAGTGCGCCAAATCCACCTCATCTAGGAGCTTTTACCAAGTCCTTCTTGGGGCATCAGTGGAAAAGGGAGGAATTTCTTCTTTTTTTTCATGTTTGTGCAAGGCCATCAACAGAAACAGACTTTTTGTGTGTGTGTGCACGCACTCTGCCTGTGTGTGTGTGTGTGTGTGTGTGTGTGTGCACTGCTGCGTGACAATGCCCCCCAGTCCTGACTGGAACAGGGCCCCCATTGTGGAGTGACAGAGAGCTTAAGCTGCTGAGCGGCTCCTTGTGACTGCTGCACTTCATCGCATCCATGAGAACAGCAGTTTTATTCCTTCTCTTTATTCAGCGAGCGACTGGGGCCAGAAGTGGGCCTGTCTATAAAGACAGTACACAAGTATGTGTGCTGTGAGTGTCCAGCCCTTCATCCCATACGCTTTCAGTAGTGCCTCGCCTGCTGAAGGGAGGGTAGCTGGTCATGGACCCGGAGAAGGGGCTGGTGGCACAGGCGTGCTTCTATATGACTATGGCGGGTGTTGCATCCCTACCATTAAACGTGGCAACTGTATCCTGGAAGGAAGAGGGGGGCCGTCTCCCCTGTGCACTGTGGTTATCGGGTGGCTTCCTGCCTCCCCACACAATAGACGCTGTAACGTGAGAGCTGTGTGCCCTACACCTGCTGCACTCAGCCTTCAGTGTTGGAGGCCCTGAACTGAATCCTTTTGTTGTTTCCTCCCCCCCCTCCCCCTTTCTCTCTCTCTGTCTCTCTGCAGAGGGGATCTGAAGAACTCTTTTCTTCCTGCATAGCAAACGGGCCCTATATCATGAGCTCAGGTAGGCAACGGAGACCCCGCCCACCTTGTTTGTCATTGGAGTGCCTGTTGTCTTTTGTGTGTGTGTGTTTGGTGTTTAGCGTTTCCACGGCGACGGTATCCATTATTCAGCGGGTGCCAGGGTTTCTGTTTGTCTCCCCCCACCTCCCTAGATCGTATCTCATGCGTTGTCTCTCCTTTCCCTCGTAGCCAATGGCAACGACAGCAAAAAGTTCAAAGGTGACATCCGGAGCCCGGGTGTGCCTTCCCGGGTCGTTCACCTGCGTAAGCTGCCCAACGACATCAACGAGACCGAGGTGATCGGGCTCGGCCTGCCCTTCGGCAAGGTCACCAACCTGCTGATGCTGAAGGGGAAGAACCAGGTACGGAGGAGTTCAGCGCCGCTGCAGGGCCCGATGGGACAGCCTGCTAAGGGCCCGATGGACAGCCTGCTAAGGGCCTGTGTCATACACAGCTACCGCCACTAGGTGGATAAGAACTTTATTAATCCCTCGGGAAGGGTCCCTCAGGAAATTACACTGCCGTTAGCAGCAAGCACCACATTCCAAATATAATAACAGTAAGGAAAAACGCATATAAACAAATCTAAACGTGCAAAAGTACAAATGCTAAATACTAAACGCTAAAAATATAACAAATGTATATGCAGGGAAACGATATGCAAGAAGAACAGGACATAAGCCCATATTCACATGTAGGAGTGCCTAAACCTTGCAAGAAGCATCTCTGGCGGTAGGCCCGAAGGGAATAGTAGTTCTGTGAGTAATAAGTGCTTAAAACCAGTTTTTTTTAAATATGTGGTAATGAAATAACGGTTGAGGTTTCTGGATCTTAAAAGAAAGCAGCATGATTATGGTGAAGACTCTTTCCCCTGCTTGAGAGAAATATGGTCGAACGTTGTCCTTTGGTCCGGCCGTGTAGGCGTTCCTGGAGCTGAACAGCGAGGAGTGCGCCCAGACCATGGTGAGCTACTACTCCTCCGTCACCCCCCTGATCCGGAACCACCCGGTCTACGTCCAGTACTCCACCCACAAGGAGCTGAAGACCGACAACTCTCCTAACCAAGTGGTAGGACTCACTCACTCACGCACGCACGCACGCACGCACAGAAACGACACCAAACACTCGCACGCACGCACGCACGCGTGACGTCTGACATCTGTTGTTTGGTAGATCGTCATGGAAACGAAGCCCGCCGTTGAAACGGGTTGGCTTACGGCCAATTGACAGGCTCTCTTTATTCACTGGCCCCCGTAAGGGCTTTTTTGTATTTTTTTTTAAAGGTGTCGGGTGACCTCCAGCTTTAAGTCAGACTCAGGTCGACGATCTTCTGCAGATTTTGAACATCAAATTCATCCTATATATTGTCAAGAAGAGATGGTGTTTTCTGGAGGGAAAATCCTTTACTATGCAAACATTGTTCATCCTTTTGCTCCCAACGTTTCTTTCGAGGGTAATCTACTGTACCGACGGCGATATATTGTTTCACCATCTTCTGAGAAATATACTTATCGTAAATTGCTTTGGAAACTTATGTAAACGTAATCTATTAGGTCATTTGCATGCAAGGCGGATAAAGTCATAAATGGACTGTTTAACCCCAGGCTTAAATAAGAACACACTCTCCAGCCCACCAGATGAGATCCATCCTCACACCTATCTAATCTAATCTATGGTGTCCATTTGTCCCCCCAGCGCGCCCAGGCAGCCCTGCAGGCCGTGAACGCCCTGGACGGGGAGGTGGTGGGCGACATGGGGTGCCCCCTGTCCCAGAGTCCCGTGCTCAGAATCATCGTGGACAACCTGGTGTACCCCGTCACCCTGGAAGTGCTCTACCAGGTACACCCCACTTCCTGTGGTCTGTCGTACGACGCCACGTCCTGTGGTCTGCCTTATGATGTCACTTCCTGTGGTCATTATGAGCCACGGGTCAGTCGTGGTTTATGAAACGCCATCATGGCCGACTACTCTGGAGGCCCTAGCGTCGACGTGGGGTTTAATATAACAAACAAGAAAATAACGCTTACCTTGGAATGCACTTTTTATAAGTAATTATTCAAAGTGTTCTTCATACTTGGCACCACAGCCGATTCTCTGAAAACAAGTCTGTGACAATTAAGTGCATTTTTACAAGAAAGGAACAATTACCCAGCTGCAATCACGGATGCACCAGATAATTGCCTTTCACATCTTGCCAACGGCTGTTTCTTTGTTTGTTTACTGTGTTGAGTGGAAAGCCACTGTGATTTAACATTTTTCCTTTTATTAATGCTAGTTATTACTCGGTAGCTCTGTGTTCACCCCCGTCCTCCTCTCTCCACCCTGTAGATCTTCTCCAAGTTCGGGGTCGTGCTGAAGATCATCACCTTCACCAAGAACGGCCAGTTCCAGGCTCTGCTGCAGTACGCCGACGGCATGGCCGCCCAGCACTCTAAACTGGTACGACCCTCTCCCCCTTCCCCCGTGACGCTGAGACGCCGTCGGCCGACCGCTCTAACCTCTCTAAACCCGGTCCTCTCTCTCGTTTCCAGTCCCTGGACGGGCAGAACATCTACAACGCCTGCTGCACGCTGAGGATCAGCTTCTCCAAGCTCACCAGCCTCAACGTCAAGTACAACAACGACAAGAGCCGGGACTACACCCGGCCGGACCTGCCCACCGGAGACTCCCAGCCCCCCATGGACCACCAGGCCATGGCCGCCGCCTTCGGCATGGGCACGCTGCACGCCGGTGAGTCTCATACCACTCCCTTTGACACCTGGGCTGGAGGGCCAGCTTTGGGGGTTGAGACCATAAAGAGCCTAAACTGATGTTTCTTATCATTAATTAACATCGGATAAATACACAAATTTCAGATGTAGGAAAGAAGACATTTTGCCATTACCCGCGCTTACCCCTGTAACCTCCCCCCTTTACCGAGCATAACCTTCTGAGTTTGGATAAAAATGTGCTTCAAGGTGTGGACGATGTTATTGCAACTTATTTATATCGGCCATCAAGAGCCAATAAAAGTTGTGGGACAATGGTTAGAAGTAAACCTTTACCTCATTAAGTACTTGAATGAGGGTCAACCTGCACCGAATCCCACGATGAAGTTCATGGCAGTGTCTTGCTCAGCCATTCAAAGTAGCTTCACTCATAGACGTGCAGGCTCTGCGTGCCCCCACCGTGCCTTTGGTATCCGTCTCCTCTGACGTGTTGTCCTCCCGACTCCTCCCCCAGCTCCAGGACTCATCTCCGCCTCTCCTTACGGCGGAGCCCACGGCTTCCCACACGGCTTCGCCATCCAGCAAGGTCAGTCCGGCACCGCGCCTCTCCTCTGGGTAGACTCTGGTCCTCGGCCGGCTGGCTGAGTCTGAAGGTCTGAAGTAGGCCTGCGCGGTTCAGGGAAGAATAGGAATCATGATCCTTAAGCTTAGAATTTATATCACGATTCACTGCCAAGATTTTTTTCTCACGAAATGTAATTTTTATTGCACACATGAAAAAAAGCCTAGCACGTTGCGTTTCATATGGCCCTTTATAACTGATTAAAGTGCAGTATCAAAAACGGATTGATTTATTTTGTACATTTAGCAGCACATTGTCTTTAGTTGCTGACATTTCTAACTACTGAACCAACTCCACACACCTGTAAATGAAGGCTTCAAAAAAAGAAATAGTAATAAAAAAAAATATTGAAGTAATTTAAAACTTAAATCCACACAGGGGCGAATCGCGATCGCATAACGATTTATCGTGCAGGCCTAGGCTGAAGCACAAAGAGGGTTCACAGGTGTTCAGATTTCCAACCCAAATGGCAGCCGTATAAAGGCTGTGTAGTGCAGGTCTGAACAGGTCGACGGGACGATCCAGAGGAACTGTTGAAACCAGTTCAACTGTTCAAACCAGTTCAACGCTTTTATAACCCTTCTATTGGCGTCGTGTGCCTTTTCCCAGCCCTCGGTATTCCTGCAGCCAGAAGAGAAACAGGCAATATGTAGTCTGCTCTATCTGTCTTTCCTCGCTGCGGTCCAGCGCTGAAGGCTTTCTGTTCCGTCCCCCCCCTGTAGGTCTGTCCATGGCGGGCATCCCAGGCGCCCTGGCGTCCATGGGCGTCCACGGGCACGGAGGCATGGCAGCTGCAGCGGCCGCTGCCAATCGTCTCAGCCTATCAGGGCTCACCGCCGCTGGGGGCCACAACGTCCTCCTGGTCAGCAACCTGAACCCAGAGGTAGGTGGCGCTTCTAGGTTCCCTCCACTCCACATTACCCCCCCCCCCCACCACAATGAGTCTCAGTGCACAACATGATCCTTAGAAACAACACGATGCCTACACCAGCCCCCCCTACATCAGAGGTGCCCCCATTGGTTGGAGGAGGGGCGATGCCTGCCTCCGATCAGATCCAGATAACTGCCTGACGTTGTAAAGTGGGGGTCTCCTTGCGGAACCCCTCCCTCTCCAAAGCCCTCTCCTCTTTTGTGTTTGACCAAACCCTGCTGCAATTTCCAACTTTTTGCTCACTGAATTTTTTTTTTGACGTTTATTCAAAACACTAACTTCTTTTTTTTATTAATCTTGCCATTTCATATCTTCATTTTTGCCCATTAGTTGAAATCATTCTTGAGTTGTTGGAGAGACAATAGTACTTTTTTGAAGAGAAGTTACATGGGAGTCTCGTGATGTAGTCATTATCAAGTTCCAATATTCTCCATCGAGAAGTAAATAATGAAGCGCTTATGTCAAGTTGTTAAGCTTAAGCTCATAGAGGCTAATGTTGGAACCGTAAGTCCACCAATGATTTATCATACTACTGTCTTAATTTGAATACTTAAGCGTGAAACGGGATGTAGTTTAAAAAGTACATATTGTCTCTGCCATTTTCTGTATTTCATTGTTAATCTTTTTTCTCTTCTTTTTTCTCCTAGTGTTCCCATAGTGCCAGTGCATTTTAATTTAGCCAATTCAGCTGTCTGAAGCACTACATTTCTTCATGTATACTGACCTTGTTTTTTTACTTCCTTGTTCTTTTCTCTCTTCTCTCTCTCTCTCCCTCTCTCTGTGTTTTTTATTTTTAAATCCCAACCCCCCTCCCTCCCTCTCATCTGAACTCTCGCCAACTGACTGCACGCCCGATGGTCAATGGTCCTCCCACCACCCTCTGTTCCCCCTCACCCTTTCATTATCCTCAACTGAACCCACGACCCAAACCCCCCTCTACCTCTGCCATCCTCTCTCCCTCATCCTCCCCCTCTCTCCCTCATCCTCCACCTCTCCATCCATCCCTCTCGCTCCCTTTATTTGCTCCTCCGTCACCCTGTCGGACTCCTCTCCCACTCCCCCCTCCTCCTCCTCCTCCCCCTCTCTTGTTCTGTCCTTATCTCCCCTGTCCATTCTCTCCCCCCCGCCCTCCCGTCATGGTTCTGTGGCCTTCCTGTGGACCTCGCTGCCTGTGGCCTGCGGACATGTGCCGACTCCACTCCACTGTCCTCCACTCCGTTCCGTCTTTTCCCCTGTTCCCCCTCTCCCTGCCCTCCTGCTCCCCCTGCTGTCTCTAAAGAGCGTTACGCCACACTGCCTCTTTATTCTTTTCGGTACGTTGTCATCCTTTCATCTCTTGTTTTTGTTTTATTAATTTTTTTATCACTACTACTACTACTGTTACCAGACAAGGTGGGCTTGTCTCGTTTCATGTGTTTGGCTTTATCACTTATTACTTAAAAGAAAAAAAAAGATACGAGGGGTTTTCCAGTGTATGACCCCCCTCTGGTAGCTGTGGGTTTGTGTGTGTGTGCGTGTGTGTGTGTGTGTGTGTGTGTGCGTGTGTTTGTGAAAAGAAAAAATATATGGAACCACTACTGAAAGTGACAGCAATTCAATAGATGAGATGGCTACCATTTCCTGTCCACTGGTGTCTAGTCATTGTTTGCATTTCGTTTTTGCATAGTTTGTTCTGATAAGAAAGAACAGTAGGCTACACCTTAAAGGTAGGCCGAGGGCAAATAGATAAGCTAACTTAAAAGCTACGTCTGAGCCAATCTTGTCAAGGAAACTAGTTGAGAATATTTATTTTGGCACAACTTTTTTATGACGCCAATTAAAATAAATGTGGACGAACGTTGAAATGCTGTTGCTTTGTAGTGGGCGTAGGTTGACTTATCCCTGGGATTGTTGCTGTATTCTCTTGCAGTTAGTCTTTTAGTGTTCCAAACAAAGGTGTCTGCATGCTTTAGTTGACCCCTGCATGGCTACCTGATCAGACACATCTGTCCAGACATCCCCTCCCATGCCCCCCTTCGTCCACCAGATTTATGTTTCTCTAAATCAAGTCCTCCCACTCCATTTAATATCCCGTAGAATGTTAGACTTTCTCCAAGAGATTTACAGCTCTAAATGACATGTAGACAGAAGCCTTTATAGTAGTCTAAATCCAACTAGAGTTGTTGAAATAGTAATCCCATGAGTCACACATCGAATGTTTAAAAGTTTTGAGTGTTTTTTTAAAACGGTAAATGTGTTCTTTGCTGTGATTGGCTGAGTGGCGTCGCTAGACTCTGGCTGTTGCTGGTTAGATGTGAGTGCATTGTGACATGTTTGTCTCTCGTCGCTAGGCGTGTATGGCGACGTGATGAGGGTCAAGATCCTGTTCAACAAGAAGGAGAACGCTCTGATCCAGATGTCTGACGGGACCCAGGCTCAGCTAGGTAACTACCCCACCCCTCTCAACCGAGGCGAATCTATCTCTACAAACGCTGTGCTATTCCTGACATCGCCAATCGGGTGCGGCTGTGCATTTATGACAAAACATCCGCAAAATATACATTTCCTATCATCCATGTTTGTCCCTAATGACCGTAAAAATACGTGCTGTCTTACACGGTGTCAAGGATTGTCTTGACCCGCCTGGAAAAATGTACCAGTCAGGCGAATGTTTTAATATGCATCCCTTAATTCATTTGACCTGCCAAAATGTCAAATCGATCTGCCAAAGCTTGACAGGACAGCGCGTATCGTTAAAGATTGCGTCATCTGCGGTATAAAAAGCCACCAGGGATGTATTCTCATCCCGTGGGCCCAGTTTGGCCGGGCGGACGGCATCGCTGTATCTCAAGCGCTCCCTCTGCGTCCGCAGCCATGAGTCACCTGAACGGCCAGCGGCTGCACGGGCGGGCCATGCGCGTCACCCTGTCCAAGCACACCACGGTGCAGCTCCCCCGGGAAGGCCACGAGGACCAGGGCCTGACCAAGGACTACAGCACCTCCCCGCTGCACCGCTTCAAGAAGCCCGGCTCCAAGAACTACTCCAACATCTTCCCCCCCTCCGCCACGCTCCACCTCTCCAACATACCGTAAGCCCCTGGACCTTCTGCTGCAACCGCGTGTCCGAGTCCTCTGTAGCTCCTCGCTGCTGCACTTCCAAGTCTGGAAGCGCTACTGCTCCATGCTTCTCCTATTCTTTCCATCTTTTGTTTTTCTGTGTTTTAGGAGTCTTTACTGGCAGTATTTTGTCCAATACAGAAGGATGAAAGTATGAGATGATGGGTTGTGGGTTGTGACTGTAGCGTCAGTGCGGTGCACTGATCTCCAGTCGGTTCTTCTTGCAGGCCCGCTGTGGTGGAGGAGGATCTCAGAGGACTGTTCGCCAGCTCAGGATCCACCGTCAAAGCCTTCAAGTTCTTCCAGTGAGTTTCAACCTCCCTCCCTATCAGCCCGGTCTTTAAATTTAAGTCCAGAGCCAAACCGATCTATTTCGATAAAGGGTGCACTACAAAGTGGTTGTGCTTCTCCATATATTAAGGCATTTCCACGAGCTGATGGGAGCCTAGATTGTGATTGAGTGTTGTAGAAAGCTTCTCGCCCTTCACCACTAACGGGCTCGCCCTTACAGGAAGGACCGCAAGATGGCTCTGATCCAGATGGGCTCAGTGGAGGAGGCCATCGAGTCCCTCATCGAGTTCCACAACCACGACCTGGGAGAGAACCACCACCTCCGGGTGTCCTTCTCCAAGTCCACCATCTAGCACCCCCCTGTCCCCGACCTTCACCCAAGTGCCCTTACTTTAACCCCCACCGGGCCGCGTCTCTGTCCTGGTCTCCAGATGGACCTCCGTCGGGACGGGGCGTTGGTCTCACGCTCAGTGGCTCGTTGTTTCAGGGCCTTGCTCGCGGCCCTTCATCCCGCTCTAACTCTTGTGATTGGTCAACCAGTCGAGTCTGAAGTGGGAGGGAGGCGGGCAACGGTCTGTGACAACGCGCCCGGGGGGGGGGGGGGGGGTTAAGTAGGGTTGGTTGATAGACTGTCACTTTAGACCAAAACGCTTTAGAACGACACCATCCACCACGTACGTCTGTGGACGAAGCAGATCCACGCTAGACACACTTCAGCATTCCTTGGCTAGACCCGTGATCCTTATAGTAGATACTATACACATCTATGTGTGCCTTTATCGATATGCCACTTCTCACAACTATTTGGCCAGTCTGAGGGAGTTTGGGACAGTGGGTTTTATTTTTTGGTTCGCGGACCATCCAACTTTTTATTTAGTTTGATCCAACATCCATTTTATATGAAATTGTAGCTTCTTCGTGTTAATATCCCCCCACAGCTGTTTGGGGAACCAAGACCACTATATCACCTCGTAGATACTTAACAGAGGAAGTGCATCTCTTTCTCTAACCCGGTGCCTTACCTCGCTGTGGCCAGAACGCCTCCAGCATCAGCAGGCTTCAAGTAGAAGTGTGAAGGCCACCCAGTGTTGGCCGTGCCTCTCAAAATACTCCCACCGTTTCCTTGGTAGAGGATGGCTGGCTGCATCACATCCTTGTTCTTTTGTTTACTGAAGAATCAGAAATACTTGGGTCATTTGAAGAAAAATACGCATATATATTCCCCCAAATTAAATGTATTTAGAAACTTGTGAATTTAATTCAAATAGATGCAAATCCTATATCTTTAATTGCTGTAGTTTATTGTTGGGGTGTGTGTGGGGGAGGAGTGGCTGTCCTTGGCCCTGGTTCTTTTAAAGTCTGTTTATCTCTGGGCCGAGCACACCGAGGCCTTGGTCTACACGCCCCCACCAAGCATATATAGTTATATATCTCTATAGTTGGACGCCTCTTGGGCCTAGTCCTTCATATCCTCCTTTTTTCTGTTTAGTATTTACACGTGTATCGCCTATATACTGTATTCTTTATGTGTAGTGGCTGGCTGTGTGACCACGACCGTGTGCCTTGAATTCCCAAATCGGTAGAACCTAAGCCGGAGGAGTCTCTCGTTCCCGCTGGTTGACCTTTTGGCTCAGCGGAGCATATGCCTTTTTTCTTTTTTTCGTTGTATCCAGGTATCCCAGCCGACGTTCTTTCTGTTGTCTTGGTGACGAGTATCTATTAATACTGATGGCCGTGATGGATAAACCAATCATAGTCCGACAGCTGTTGTTTTATTCGTTAGGAAGTGTTTTTGTTTGGGTTCTTTTATACCGTGACCCCGTATCGCTCTGGCCCCAGTCAGACAATTTTACCTTCTTTATTTTTGTCGTTTTTTTTCGTTGTGCGCTTTGTCACCCTTGTAGGTGCTAGTTAATATCACGCTTGAGTCTTAAAACGGTCGTCACATTCGTGCTAGTCTAGGAACCCGAGGCGGTTTCTATTTTTGTAAAAAGATGAAACCTGGTCTTATGCATGGTTTAGCGCCTCCTGTAGCGACAGACGGTTGTTGCTGTTATACGGACCAAAGTATGTTTGACCCCAGCGTTCTGTTGGGCTTTCTTTCCACGTTGGTGATCTGTTAAACACCCCCTTTCCACATTCCCTCTTATGGTTTATAAATAGATACAGCTTCACAAGTTACTCATTATATACTGTACTTTGAACCCGTCTAGTTTGATTAACGTTAAAAGCCTTTTTGTTGGTTTTGAATGGATGCTTAACTACCCACGGCCGTAGCTGTGATATCGATGGTGTTGATGGTGGCCTGTCTTTTGATGGTAAAAGCTTTTATTTGTCATTATTTTTTATATATATATATATGGGGGGGGGGTTCAATCTTATATGAAGCGGGGTTGATAGTTGTATATATTCGTGTTTTTGTACCACAAAATCATTTGGATTCTGTATATCCACTTTACATACAAAACATGTATATTTTGATAAAACGGTGCAGTTCTGCAACACTCTCTAGAGCTGTGAAGAGAATTTTTGTACCACAAAGACAATAAATCAATCAAAACACAAGCGTATATGTATGTGCCCTCCCACCGCCCAGGCTCCCCTCCGCTACGCTGTCTCGCTCAACGATCTACGCTGCCTTCAATAAATCTTTGTTTCTTTCTTCATCTGGCTTTGGTTTCTGTCTCTTCTCTTCTGTGCTCTTCAGCTGCTGTTCTGTATTGGTTAACACCTTTCATGTTTGTCCCATTCCCTGTCCTCGTGGATTCTGCCATATTTATTTTCTTTATTTTTACATCTTTAACTTTATTTACTTTTACAATTGTACTTGTCCCTAGTTTAAACTTTGACTAATCTGGAATCTACTTCCATTTCATTTTCATGGTTGTCTTATGAGAATTGCTGATGTTGTAGCCTACTTTATGATCAAAAGGGACAATTGTGTAAACTAAAAATGAAAGCTCATACATTATACCAACACCTATGTGGGTTACTTGTAGAACACTAGAACATGGCTCTTGAACAAACATGTACTCAACACTAGACTTAATTGTAGCGAGCAGAAATGAATGGGTTAACTTTTGGCCGCTAGATGGCGGTGTTGCTCTGACCAGCGGTCCTTAACATGGGAGCCACGTGTCAATGATCAAAACCACATATGTAGAACAGGGAACACAGGAGCTGGAATTAATCAAATAAGCGTCTACGAACTAGTTCAGACTAGCGAGTTTATTACAAACTTGTGTAGGCCCGCTGCCAAAACACGCAGAAGGCATCGCTTTCCACGAACAATCCACCCGTACTCGACCTGCTTGCCCCTCGGGTGACGCCCTGGGAGTAGGTACCGTCGCCAATTGAAGGACCCGACGACCATGTCATCAACGGACCAACCGCGGGGAGACCTGCTATCATCCGCCATGCTGGCGACGAAATGATCACCCCCGGCTACTGTTGGCCTTGGCCGCCGCCTCGAGGCCGCGGGCTGTGAGCGGCCGCTGATGAACGGCGGCGCCGCGCGCCCTGACTGCTGAACGCGCCATCTGTCGGACCCGGGTTCAGGCCTCGGCTACGAGGAGCCCTTTGGATCCTGCTCTAATTAGTGCTCAACAAGGTCTGTGTGTGTGGAGATGACCTGTGTTTATACCTTAAACAGCTGCTGGGAGGCTAAGGAGCCATGTGAGGCCTATATGGGAATAATTAGGCTACCCTTAAAACATTGTTACCACGTGTCACGGCTGCGTTGTTTAAACATTTTCTCTAGAGGCAATGGTGCATACACATTCTAATGTATGTATAAAATACATAGTCATTAGTCATCCGGAGAGCGCCTTCCTCTGGCTTTTTATTCTTTCTTTTTTTCTATCCACGGACCTATTGGGTTTCTCCCGCGGCTCGTGAACGCGCGGTTGATTGAACGGAGCCGTGCGGAGCGTTGATTCCGCCGCATCTGGTAACGTTTATGTGGATTACAAATGCGGTCTTTAATCAAGGAAATAATGGCGCACTCTGCGGCCGCACACTGCACGCCCGGAGCACCACCTGTGGCGCACACACACACACACACACACACACACACACACACACACACTTGCCTGCCGGAGACGGAGTGTGGCCACTTGCCCCCACCTGAAGTCTGATTGCCCCCTCCATCCCCCCCAGGTCCCTCCTTTCCCCCACTGGTTTAACCGTCTGTCTATTTCGTTCAAGAAAAAAAAATACAATAGGCCTCACAGGCTATTATAAAAGTGAATCACGGATCTCGTTTTGGGATCTGCCCGTCTGACGATCAAATTAACGTGACTGATGGACAAAGAATAACGGTTTATTGCATCATAAAACTCACTGACTTTAAATGGTCAAAAACAGTCGCAGCCTGTAGGTGTAATCGTGCAATTTATGTATTAGATTATTCACGCTCAGTGAGAAGTCGGGAGAATCCTTCCTTTTTCTTGGTCTTCTTCCGATCCCTCGAGACAAACACAGACCTCGCTTAAAAACCCAAAGCTGGCTAAACTACTAACGCCGTAAAGACATTCTAGCGTAGGCCTACTGAGAGTCGCCCCCCAGACCCTCGAGGTCCGTCAACCTAAACAGAATGGAGCTCTGCTACGGAGTCTGCCGGACCTCCCGGCCGTCACTAACGTCTGGCTTAGGGCGAACCTAAGCAACGTCCCACTGAAACAACACACTCTGCTCCCCTTCGATCCTCTGAGGGGGAGAGGCCAGAGGGGCACACCCCCGCCCCACGCTGGAGAGCCCGCCGTCCCATCTGTGATATCCACTATGAGGCCGGTGCCATTTCGCCCCCCCTAACCCCCTACCCTTCACACTGTTTAGTCTGCCCCGGTTCTGTGGGCTTTGGAGTGACTAATATAAGGGGGGGGGGGGGGGGGGGGGGGGGGGGGTCCGGGCCGGTGGTGCCCACTTTAAAAAGCCGGCAGGAGACTCTCCACCTGTTTACATATGCACGCCGCAGACAGATGTTGAATAATTCATCCACACAGGCGCAGAAACATGCAGCTGTATTTGGGTTATGTGTGAGGGGGGGGGGGGGGGGGGGGGGGGTTAGTGCTGAGGGGGTATTGGGGGTTCGTTCCCCTCTCTCTCTCCTCCCCTCCCCCCCTGCCTGAATTCACCAAGCCTGAATTATAGGCATTACTTTGCAGTCTGAGCGGACCACAGGAAAGAAAGTAGGGCACTTTGCTGCTTCCAGCGAGAGAGCTACAGTCGACTACAACGGGGAGAGCGGGCTGCAGAAGCCGGCCTGCTCCCGGTGTAACGTTAGAAGATCCGCCTTTCTGCTTTGGAACGAGTCAGTGGGTCGGGGGGGGAGTTTATCAATGCACTCTGGAAGTGCATCAATATTGGCCCGAGCCCGCCGCATGTGTGTGAGACGGGGGTGTTAGAGAGAGAGGGGGGGGGGGGGGTTGTAAACTCAATAGACATTCATGGGAATTGGATTCCGTTCACCGTCTGAATAATCGTCTGCTCAATCTCAAGAGGGTCTCGCCCCCCCCCCCCCCCCCTCGGGCCCCCACCCTCTACAAGCCCCCACCGACCCCCGCCCTCCTCAAGCCCCCCCACACACACACACACACACACACACACACACACACACACACACACACACACACACACACACACACACACACACACACACACACACACACACTCAGAACAGGCGGGGGGGGGATCCAGGGGTCAGCGGCTGTAGGTCACTACAGTCGCTACAGCCGACCTACTGGTCTACTGGTCTACTGGTCCACTGGTCCACTGGTCTACTGGCAGCAGATTGTGGTCCTTGGGTGCAGTGATTCCTCAGAGGTGAAGATAGCAGCACACCCAGAGAGAGAGAGAGAGGGG
>NC_079416.1:23393679-23438737 GCF_026213295.1 Gadus chalcogrammus
TGTCCACCTAGATGTGTGACGGAGAGATGAGCAACCTTTGCTACAGTCCGCTGGGTAGGCTGGTAGACTGATCTATCCAGCGCACATCTAGGTGGACACGCCCACTTTTCGAAACGGCTTGTAATGGCTTATCACACTCACACCTGGTGGTCTAACAAATGCTGGGCTGGGAGAGTTGCCCACCCTGGTAGGGTGGACAACTAAACTCTAAAAACGACTGAACTCTAAAAATCAAGTTTGGACCCTGGTTAAAGAACAAATGCTTTGGTGACATATTATACCACCAGGTGTGAGTGTGATTAGCCGTTACAAGCTATTTTTGAAAATCTCTACTTCTACATTTACATTTAGGGCCTTTAGCAGACGCTTTTATCCAAAGCGGCTTACAATAAGTACATTTGTCATATGAAGTAAAACAATATATCGCTGTCGGTACAGTAAAGAAGTTCATAGAACCAAGTGCTAACAATCGCTAGGCTAACGCATTCCCTGTGTACAGCAGTGATGGCAGCTACTGCAGTTGCTCCACAACTAAGTACTATGAATAAGTGCGTACAATAAGTTCTTCAGACATCACAAGCGTGTCCACCTAGTGTGTGCAGGATGGATCAGTCTAACATCCTACCCCGTTTCTCATCTCTCCGTCATACGTCATCACTCACACCTGGTGGTTTAATAGGTCCCCTTGCTTTAACTAATAACGACTCGGGTTTCCACAGTAAACCGAGATCGTAAGACGGGTCTTCACCACGTCTGTATCCGATTGGACGTGAGTGGAGGTAAAGTGTGATCCCTGGTCATCGTCCACGGCAACGCCTTCCAGGCTGGTTTCCGTCTGCACCCTTTAGTGCCAACGACAGTTTCAGGCAGCTCAGTCTGTTGTGGATGTCGTGAGTTGATCTTTGACATCTCACATTGTCTGTTTTCCTCTCTCTGCCCATCCCTCCATCCCACGCCCCCTCCTCTCTCTCTGTGCCTCTGTCCATTAACCACAACATTAAAAGGGCTTTGTTGCTACGTAAGGGGTGTTCACATGGTCATAGCACATGAAATGAGATGCAAAGCAGGATTTAAAAATGAGTACACAACAGTGAAAATATGAACGGTGAAAATACTCAACTTAGACAGTCTATCGCTCTCTCTCTCCCTCTCTCCCTCGCTCTCTCTCTCCCTCTCTCCCTCCCCCGAAAGAAATCAACTTAGGCTTACTGTATATATTTCTCTCTCTGCCTCACTCTGCATATATGTGCAATAAAATCGAAAGCGCCGTATTTGCAGTGAAAGGTACTCCACTAACACTGTGTGCGTGTGTGTGTGTGTGTGTGTGCGCGTGCGTGTGTGTGTGAGATACAAATCTAAAGCGTACACAGTGAATCTTAATCAACTAAGACTATCTTTCTGACTGTCTCTCCATATCAGTATGATAAAAATCGAAATCTGTGTGTATACATTGAAAAGTACTCCACTAAAACCATGCCTCTCTCTGTCTCTTTCTTTGTCTCTCTGTGATTATGTCTGTCTCTCTCTATCTCTCTCTCTGTCTCTTTCTTTGTCTCTCTCTGTGATTCTGTCTCTGTCTCTCTCTGTCTCTGTCTGTCTCTCACTCTCTGTCCATCTCTTTCTTTGTCTATCTCTGTGTGTCTGTCTCTGTCTCTCTCTCTTGGTCCCAGGCCTCAGCGCCTTGAGCTCAGAGCCCCAGGAGGAGGAGGAGGAGGAGGAGGAGGAGGACCAGCCAGCTACAGACGAGAAGACAGCAACATGGCGGACATGTCTGTGGAGCAGATCGCCATGAGGGCCGACGAGCTGACTGATGAGGTACGCACACGCACACGCAGACACACACAAGGAACACACACACAGACATCACTGTTACACAGTCTATGTTAAGTCACTTTAACCTATGTTGTCTTCAGTTTATGTGTGTTACAATCACACCAGAGCTGTCCTGCCCACTCGTTTATTAGCAGTTGTTTCCTGGTGTAGAACAGCGGGATACACTTCCAGAAGGCGGTTTTAATGGTCTATCCGTTGGGAACATTCGTAATATGAGGCGTATCTGGTTTAATTGCGTTTTAGTTATGCTATTGTTTCGGCCTGGGCACTTTGTAATTGGCCTATTGTGTAGAAGTATTGACCAAACGATGGCTCTGTCGCAGGGAATGGCTCTGAAGCTCGGGATGGCAACATCTCTTTCCAGAGGGCTTTACTGAATTGAATCGAAGGGCCACACATTGAACAATTCAATTGAAGCACGAAACGCATGGCGCCGAACTATGTTATATTACATGAATTGGGGGGACATGATGGATTGCTTTTCAATAGGCTAGTGTTGCATCGCGGTTGCCAAGGTTACCGGTGTCTGATGCGCCACCGGTGGGATATCATTCACACCGTCCCCACTGTCATTTTGCTAATTGTATTATTAAGCCTGGCTCTGTTTGTCGAATCAAAACGTGTTTTAATAGTAATATTTATTAAATGTTAGGTTTCCATGGTGGCTCTCCCCCCACTCAGTGGCTGCCATGGAAACCAGAGGTTGCTCTGAGTGCGGGGGGGGGGGGGGGGGGGGGGGGGTGGGGGGGGGGGGGTGGGGGTGTTGGGGGGGTGGTTGTGTAAGGGTTTGAGAGGGGGTTCTGGTCTTACTGGTATCACTGCGGTGACTTCAGAAGAACGTCCACTGGTGTGGAAATGTGTTAAAGCGCTTCTGACTGGTTTAGGCGCTCCAGGGGCCCTTTCGTGAACCGCCCGCACAGTGGTCCGGTCGTGACCCGTGGCCCGTTCGGACCCGTGGCCGTTTCGGGGGACCCGGGGGCGGGTCGGGGCCCAAGGGCCGGTCCGCCCTATGCTGCCAGTCCGTGTCTGCTCTATAGAGAGCAGCGCGCCTTCGCTTGGACGCCCGCCTCCTCTCTAGGCAGACACACCCAGACACAGGGGACCCTACCGGTGACTCTCCCGCCTCCTCTTCAATGCCCTGCTACACACCTAGACACACAGGCCTCTACCTGTGATCCCCTCCTCTTATATCCCTCCGTCAAATCACTGCTATCCAGAGTGTTAATTAGTGACCGGCTGATATTATCTAACGGCCGATATTTTTTTTACGTGTATCGGTACCGGCCGATTGTTTAATGTTCTGGGCCAGGGGAGGCCAAGAATATACACGAGTATATTGCTCGTTCCCAGAGAGACTCGCTGAGCAAATTAAAATTGTGCTCTCGTGAGAACTCTGGATTTCCAGGGTATTATCGGCGCAAGAAAATCGGTATTGGCGAATTGGTTATCGGCTAAGGCTGATAAAAAAAAACGGTATCGGCCCTAAAAAATCGTTATCGGTCGATCCCTAGTGTCAATATATCTTTTGAATATAATATCTTTCTAATAAAAACAAACAAACCAAGACTTCCGAACTCCATCAACTATCTGAGCGGTGTGATGATCTGATTCCATCAGCTCTTTGAACCGCGACGCTCACGCTTTTAATTTGTACTACCCTATTATATGTCCTGACATGTTTTTATTGTGGGTGAAATGACTTGAAAACCTTCAACCATATTTTGTGTTGCTTTATGGGATGCGTACACGTTTGCACCCCAACCCCACACTCATACTAACAGGCAAAGGACCGGGATGTTTCTCATCATCCAGAAACATTGCATAAGCTGTGGAAACGTTGCATCGGTCCGGTGAGGCATGTCTGAAGTTGTTTACGTTGAGCGGTGTTCGTTTTAGATCTACTCCTTTAGTGATGAGGATCTACTCTAGTCCTAAACGTGAGGTTAATTCCAACAGGACGGAACAGGGTAGAATGTATCCCCCCCCCCCCACACACTTCTCTTCCACTGTGTGCAGAGGTTGTTCATTTATTAAAAAACTTGTACCGCCCTTGGAAATGTCTTTACATTCAAATTGTGAAATATGAATGTAAAGTGGCAACGATTTTGTTTGTGCCGACGTATACCGTTGATCTTGGTGGACGTGCATCGATCTGTTATCCAACGCTGTGTCGAAGCGGGCAGGTCTAAGATGGATGGATTATCGGAGAGAGGCTGAAGAGAATGATCCAAAGCGATGTGTGTGCCGGTCTGCGGCTCTACGGCCTATTATTATTATTAGCAGTGCGCTAGTGCACTCGCTGCCTGATTTAGCCCTGATCGGACCTAAGTCCCCCTCCAGTGGCTTCAGTACCATCCTGATAATGGTTTAATCAGTCCTTTAGGCTGTTACGTCACCACATCACTGGTTCTAGACCATGAAACAAATGAGCTCCTTTCTCTTCTCTTTGCGGAGAGATTTGTCTATATGACCTTCCCTTTTTTTAGTAAGCGTGAGATGAATGTGCTAATCCCGTGTGTCTTCCTCTCCGTGTTCGTCTTCTTTCTGCTTTCTTAACTAATTCTCGCTCATTTCGCAGACTAATTTCCGCTTTTCTTAATCCTCCTACGGGAAGGAAATGAAGGATGTCTCTTACTGATGTCGTTTGAATTATCTCTTTCTGTCTGCCTCTCTCTCTCTCTCTGCCTCTGTGACACACAATCTTTTAACATAACTTCTTTCTCCCTCCCCCCCATCCTCTCTCAATGGCTGTCAGTCTCTCTCTACCTGGCCTCTCTCTCTCTACCTGGCCGTCTCTCTCTACCTGGCCGTCTCTCTCTACCTGGCCGTCTCTCTCTACCTGTCAGTCTCTCTCTACCTGGCCGTCTCTCTCTACCTGGCCTCTCTCTCTCTCCCCCCATCCTCTCTCAATGGCTGTCAGTCTCTCTCTACCTGGCCTCTCTCTCTCCCCCCCCCATCCTCTCTCAATGGCTGTCAGTCTCTCTCTACCTGGCCTCTCTCTCTCCCCCCCATCCTCTCTCAATGGCTGTCAGTCTCTCTCTACCTGGCCGTCTCTCTCTACCTGTCAGTCTCTCTCTACCTGGCCGTCTCTCTCTACCTGTCAGTCTCTCTCTACCTGGCCTCTCTCTCTACCTGGCCTCTCTCTCTACCTGGCCGTCTCTCTCTACCTGGCCTCTCTCTCTACCTGGCCTCTCTCTCTACCTGTCAGTCTCTCTCTAACCTGGCCGTCTCTCTCTCTCTACCTGTCAGTCTCTCTCTACCTGGCCGTCTCTCTCTACCTGGCCCTCTCTCTCTACCTGTCAGTCTCTCTCTACCTGGCCGTCTCTCTCTACCTGGCCGTCTCTCTCTCTTCCTCTGACACATGCAATGTTTTAACCTGCTCCATCTTCCGGCCCCCCCTCTCCCCCTCTGCCTCCCCATCTCCCCCCTGCCTCCCCCTCTCCCCCCTCTCCCCCTCTCCCCCCTGCCTCCCTCTCTCCCCCCTCTCCCCCCTGCCTCCCCCTCTCCCCCCCTCTCCCCCTGCCCCCCCTCTCTCCCCCTCTCCCCCCTCTCCCCCTGCCCCCCCTCTCTCCCCTGCCCCCCCCTCTCCCCCTGCCTCCCCCCTCTCCCCCCTCTCCCCCCCTCTCCCCCTGCCTCCCCCCTCTCCCCCCCTCCCTCTCTCTCTGAGTCTGTGTGTCTCTGTGTCTGTTTCCTCCTCCTGCCGTCCTGGGGATCTTCCATCTCCACGCTGATTGTACCGGGGACAGTCGGCGGGGCTCCCAGCGAACGCCTCACAGCTCTCTGTCGTCGGGTAACGCCGTGGATGGTATTATGGGATGTCGGCCAAACGCCTTCACATCAGGGCTGTTGTTTGCACGGCTCGACGTCTGCGAGACCCTCTCAGAGCAGCGGATGCGTGTCACTGCGCGGCCCGTGAAACATGACGTGTGCATTCCGCGGACAGAGAGCTGCCTTGTTCTCCGTGCGGTGAGGCTGCTGCGGCGGTCCGCCCTCCGCCCGCCAGCTCCGCCCGGCGCCGCGGCAACGCGCCCCCGGCGTTATGCTGAGAGGCCCGACCGTCCCAGGGAGGCACTTCCTTTTGATATGTTTCCCGCCCCGCACAGTTCCTCACTCATTAATTTCTTTGGATATATATATATTTGGCCCGCCTCAATCTTCCAGGGACACGATCGGCTGGAAGAGCACTGCTGGGCTTAATTAGAGCGCGGCGAGGGGCGGGCGCAGACGTGATCTAACGCCGATCGGGCGCTGCCACGCGGCGGCTAAGCCCCTCCGAAGCCTGGTTAGCCCCCCCCCCCCTCCCTGTCTGCCCGCGCAGGTTCATATATTGAGAGTAAACACATATCGGGGAGAAACCCTGGCGCCACGGAGCTCTTGTTAGCGCTTCATTAGCGGCGCTGACGGGTGGCGTGTTGGCCCAGGCTCCGGGTACTCGCCCGGTGTCTCTCGCTCGCTCGCTCGCTCTCTCTCTCGCTCTCTCTCTCGCTGTCGCCTTTCTTTCCTCTTTGCACCCGTTTTATCTCCCTCCCCCTCCTCCTCCTCTTCCCCCTCCTCTTCCCCCTCCTCCTCCTCCTCCTCCTCCTCCTCCTCCTCCTCCCCTTCCTCCTCCTCCTCCTCCCCTTCCTCCTCCTCCTCCTCCCCCTCCTCCTCTTCCTCTTCCTCTTCCTCCTCCTCCTCTCCCGAATGCAGCCGGCTATTATTAGAAGACAAAAAGTCTTCCTCAGTCAGCTCATCCGACCGCATTCCTTTGCCCCATTGTTGTCCACACCTGTGTGTGTGTGTGTGTGTGTGTGTGTGTGTGTGTGTGTGTGTGTGTGTGTGTGTGTGTGTGTGTGTGTGTGTGTGCGTGTGCGTGCGTGCGTGCGCGTGTATTATGGTAGGTTGAAGGGTATGAGTATGGCTTCTGGTATGTGTGAGTCTGGTGACTCTCTGCACACCGTGTGTGTGTGTGTGGACACCTACCCTCCTGCAGTGCACGTGCCTGTGTCCATGCATGCGGCTGCCCGTCCTTGTGTCACCGCAGGCGGGGTAAAGATCATTGTCGTTGTGTTGTGTGTCAGACGGTGTCGTCGTCACCTGATAAGAGAAGCTGCTACACAATGGAACCCGACGGAACGCCATGACACGCCTGGTGTCACATGACCCGGGCTGGGGGGGAGACGGAGGGAGAGAGGGAGGGACGGACGGAGAGAGAGGGAGAGGGAGGGAGAGAGAGAGAGGGGGAGAGAGAGGGAGAGGGAGAGAGGGAGAGAGAGAGAAAGAGAAAAAAGGGGGGTAAAAAACCAACAAGGAAGATTTAGCTGACATTCTGGGTGGATGTCTGCGGCGTATTGATTCGGTGTACTGTGTGTAGTAAGAGCAGTCTGAGGGGATATCAGATGCAGAACGACAGCGAGGTTTTCATAACAACCGAAGCGCAGAAGCCGCGGGCCATGCAGATAGATGTGTTCATTCTGAAAAGTACAGATGAATATCGCCTGAGTAAGGTCTCGGCCTCGCTTGCTGTCGGCACCACTGCTCACTGCGCAGAATACTGACAGCTTCTGTTACATTTCAATGTTGCTTTATCGGCCGCTCTTTGGGTTTTTTTGACTACTGGTTGTTTTTTCTGGTTTTCAATACATTTGTAACTGTCCCTCTGTTCATGTTAATATTTGAGCCAATCACTCACTCCCACGCTCACTCATATATCACATCATATATA
Organism: Gadus chalcogrammus; assembly: GCF_026213295.1. Classification (NCBI taxonomy): domain Eukaryota; kingdom Metazoa; phylum Chordata; class Actinopteri; order Gadiformes; family Gadidae; genus Gadus; species Gadus chalcogrammus. The sequence continues at coordinate 23,401,217 of NC_079416.1, forward strand.
TATATTAGTGCTGTCAGTTAAACGCGTTAACGGCGGCGTTAACGCAAACCAATTTTAACGGCGTTAATTTTTTTGTTGCGCGATTAACGCAATTGTATTTATTTAAAAAAAAAAATAAAAAAAAAATCTTTGGCTCAAAACAAAGAAGCAGTAGCCTGACTGCTATGTTCAAGGCAGTATGTTTGTATGTTCATCGTTTAATTGCACTATAGGCTTTTTTTTTGTAACGTCCTGTTTTGATCAGTACATGCCAATGTTGTTATCAATAAAAAAACATTTGCACAAGGCAAGCCGATGCACTTCTCCATGTTGATAAGAGCATTAATATGAGAAAAATTAATGGGACAAAGAAACCAAGGGATATTTAGCATATAATAAAAAATTGCGATTAATCGTGAGTTAACTATGACATTAATGCCATTAATCGCGATTAAATATTTTAATCGCTTGACAGCACTAATATATATATATATATATATATATATATATATTTGGATCTATATAGATATAGATATGAGTGAGTGTGTGAGATCTAGATCTATACATACTGTATATATATTGGATTCGGGGTTCCTCCATGTTAACTTGTGACTGTGCCCCCCCCCCCCCCCCCAGTCTCTGGAGAGCACACGGAGGATGCGGATGATGGCGGAGGAGGTGAGACCTTTGACCCTCGACCCTGATTCCCTGACACGCATGACACACTGTTACACACGGGGAGGGTTTAGGCTGACGGACACTCGCACACACCTTCGACCTCGTGAAATGTTTGATGTAGTATTCCTCTATCTTAATATCTTTGATGCATAACCACGGCTATGTTCCTTGGTGCCGGCAGGGCCGACACTCGGAATGCTTGCGGTGTTTTATCCCACTTTGGATGAAGAACACGTCCAAATGGCTTTCATTTATTTACTCCATAATAACCTTGATTTATAAAGCGGATAACCACACACCAGACAGCACGTTACCCAAGATAATTATGCAAATAAAACCCAATTAAACACTAACGGGCACCGTAAAAGCAAGCTGACGATTTGAAAACGGAAAGGGAATGATCAATTAAAATCCTTTCTATAGTATCATGACGTTCCTGTGTACTCTTTGATTCGTTCATTCCTAGCATGGGTGGCCCCCATGGGGAAGGTCAAAGCCCTGGCAGTCTTAATAACGTCATGCTCTACAAACAGAGCACCACAGGAACACAGGGCCATGCGTCTGTGTGCCCGTGGTCCTCACACAAACCCCCGGGTAGAGAGGGCAGCAGAGGGAGTGTATCTGATGGCCGCATGGAACTCAAAACCAAGAACAAACGACCAAAGCACACATTGACTGCTCCCAGCAGAGGTCAGCGGGTGCCTTTGTTCTTCATCCTCCGGGTGGCGGGGTCATGATTCTCGTCGTCTTTGTTGAATAAAGCTATTCGCCGTTTCACTGCGGATTTAAAAGTCGAACGTATTTATAAAAAGTTTGGAACGTTCTTGTGAATAGAATTCGTCATTCTGGACCCTGAAATTCTTGCTTGGAGACAAGGATCTACTAGGTAATGGAAATGAAATATGCAATAGAAATCTAAAAATGTATCAACAGACGCAATCAAAGATCCAAGCTGATTGTATAGTGTGGAATAGAGGAATGAATGAGCGGCCCAGTGCCCAGTGTCATCCTCCATCTCCCCATCTCTGCTGATGTCTGACGGGGAGTGTGTTGTTCTCTGATGTTCCCAGACCAGGGAGACCGGTGGGAAAACCATGGTGATGTTGGACGAGCAGGGAGGTAGGACTTCCAATGTCCTTCGTGACTATCGTTCCTCACACTGTCTCTATTCTCCTCACTCTGTCTCTATTCTCCTCACTCTCTCTATTCTCCTCTCTCTATTCTCCTCACTCTGTCTCTATTCTCCTCACTCTGTCTCTATTCTCCTCACTCTGTCTCTATTCTCTCCTCTCTGTCTCTATTCTCCTCACTCTGTCTCTATTCTCCTCACTCTGTCTCTATTCTACTCACTCTGACTCTATTCTCCTCACTCTGTCTCTATTCTCCTCACTCTGTCTCTATTCTCCTCACTCTCTCTATTCTCCTCACTCTGTCTCTATTCTCCTCACTCTCTCTATTCTCCTCACTCTCTCTATTCTACTCTGTCTCTATTCTCCTCACTCTGTCTCTGTTCTCCTCTCTCTGTCTCCGTTCTCCTCACTCTGTCTCTATTCTCCTCACTGTCTCTATTCTCCTCACTCTGTCTCTATTCTCCTCACTCTCTCTATTCTCCTCACTCTCTCTATTCTACTCTGTCTCTATTCTCCTCACTCTGTCTCTGTTCTCCTCTCTCTGTCTCCGTTCTCCTCACTCTGTCTCTATTCTCCTCACTGTCTCTATTCTCCTCACTCCCTCTATTCTCCTCACTCTCTCTATTCTCCTCACTCTGTCTCTATTCTCCTCTCCGTCTCTATTCTCCTCTCTCTGTACCTGTTCTCTTCTCTCTTTCTCTATTCTCTCCTCTCTGTACCTGTTCTCTTCTCTCTGTCTCTGTTCTCCTCTCTCTGTCTCTATTCTCCTCACTCTCTCTAATCTACTCTGTCTCTATTCTCCTCTGTGTTCTCTTCTACTACATTGTCTTCATTTGATCTCCACTGTCCTCACCTGACCTAATAGTGTCCCACCTCTCTCGTGTGTGTGTGCGTGCGTGCGTGTGTGTGTGTGTTGCAGAACAACTGAAGCGTGCAGAGGAGGGCATGGACCAGATCAACCAGGACATGCGGCAGGCGGAGAAGAACCTGAAGGACCTCTCCAAGTGCTGCGGCCTCTGTGTGTGCCCGTGTGACAGGTAGGTCCTCCAGAGTAGACCAGCGTGCACAGGCTCAACGCGGGGGACGTTCTGGTCCTCCAGAGTAGACCACAGTACACAGGCTCAACGCGGGGGACGTTCTGGTCCTCAAAGTAGACCACCGTGCACAGGCTCACAGCCGGGGACGTTCTGGTTCTCAAAGTAGACCAGCAGATCACAGCCGGGGACGTTCCTGTCCCCGAGAAACGACGCATTTAGATTAACCTCAGCGCCAGACGAGTTGATGTGGAGACGAGGGGGCCTGTGTGCCATCCCCCCCTAGACACACACACACACACACACACACACACACACACACACACACACACACACACACACACACACACACACACACACACACACACACACACACACACACACACACACACACACACACACACACACACACACACACACACGCACACACACGCGATGTGACCTTGAGAAGGGTCCCATCCCAGCCCTGTCACCCTGGGACACGGTTTACCTCAGTCCTGGTACAGGGAGGCCGATGGGGTCATAATGTTTACCAGCTGCTAGATTTACAGGGATGTAAGTCCTGTCTGTGTCCTTCAGGCTTAAAATAAATCCTGTCGTCCCCCCCACCCCCCCCCCCTCCCATCTATTGGAGCTCCATCATCTAGAAAGGACGGTTGAAGACAGTATATCAGAATATTTTGTAAGACGTTTTATTCGCTTGACTCACCACTATGGTGCACTTCATCCCATGCAGTGTATTGTGGGCTTTAACTTGGTGGTTATATGTACATAGTATATTTGTGTCTTCAGTCTGAAAATTTCTGATCCTATTCGGTTGGCTTCACTATTCTGACATTTCTCTGTCCTATTTTCACTAGACCGCCATTCTGTTTTATTCAAACGTTCATTACTTTAAGATGCTGCCAGCCAGAAAGGAATTCAGAAGAAGCCTTTTTATCTATCGTACAGTGGACTGCTTGAAGTCAAAACCACACACCGAATACTAATGAAATAGTGACTCATTCTTACCAGACAGTTTTAGAATCTTCTGAAAATGTGATTTAAAATGTGCCAAAGCGCGGCTGGCTCTGAGGTTGGCAGTGTGCGGTCTGATGTGTTTAAACGCCGCCCTTAACATAACCCTCTTCCTGAAACGCTGGCACATGGAGGAGAGGCTTCTATGATGACTACAAAAGGTAAACGGATCCCCTCGGCGTCTCCGCCGTACTAATCCCCTCCCAGAGTCGCTGAGCACCGTGTCCTGTCCCCGGGCGTGGCTCAAGGCGCTCGCTGCTCCAGGATTGGCCCAAGCGCGTGCCAGACGAGCGGGTGGCGCGTGTTTGAGCCAATCCCACGGCGAGCCGTCGTGTAACCTGTGTCCTGACTAGGGGTGGGAATCACAGAGCGAACGATCCGATACGAGATACGTGGCCCGACATACCGATAATATCGCCGTACAGCGATTCTGCAATAACCAATACATTGTTAGACAATCCTACTACAATATCACGATAATTGTCTAACGATGAATATAAAATAACCGTGAAAAGGTTAAGTGCTGGATTTCGGTCTTTATTCACGGTCCAAACTGAATTTTTCAGTGGCTCGTCTTTGGCGAGTTAACTTCCGTTCCTGTGATGCCTTCAGTCATCTGTTGAACTCCTCCTCGAGGAGCTGGGAAATCATTTTAGAGTGCCTTCTTTTATTAATTAAAGTATAGATATTTGGAGCGTTATTTCCTGTCTAACTTCATAAATAAAGCATAAAACTGCCTCTGAAATGATGAAAGAAATATATATGTATATTTGGCGCCAGTGTATAGATTCTCGTATCGCTAGGAAAAGGATGACGATATATCACTATCGACATTTTGTCCCACCCCTAGTCCTGACTCGTGCTTAGTGACTCTTGGATCTGTGTATTTAGTTATTAGTTAGTAGTAGCTCTAATACTAGCTGTAGTGGCCTGATGATGATGATGATGATGAAGCACTGTTCCACAACCGTCTCCCTCCCCCCCTCACCAGACACATGGACACACTCCCGTCTGTGTGTTAATTAAGCAATTAGCCACGAGAGGCCGCGGCTCACAGTGATTAATTACAGCTTGGGGCCGTCGTGAGGCACACTGCCTAACGACGTTTACTGTAGAACAGACCAACTCGTGAGGTGAAACGAACACATCACGTACCATCAGCAGCATTCCTCCGCCGAAGAATATAGTTCCTCAAAACAAGCAAAAGGGTTGCCAAGCAACGCGAGCTAGCATACTTTGTTGTTGGCGGCGCACTGATGCAATGACCGAGTCGTTGTGCGCCCCCAGGTGTGTGTTTGGGGGGAGGACCCGTTTGATAATGTGCAGTGTGCCCCTCCCGCCACCAGGGTGACGTCCATCGAGAACGACTCGCGCTACAAGCGCACCTGGGGCATCGGCGGCGAGGGCGGCGGCGGCGGGCGCGGCAGCGTGGTCTCCCGGCAACCGTCCGGCGTCCGCAACGGCGGGGCGGCCCAGACGCAGGCCCCCCCGCCGTCGGGCCCCTACGTGAAGAGGTGGGGCCCCCACACACACACACACACACACACACACACACACACACACACACACACACACACACACACACACACACACACACACACACACACACACACACACACACACACACACACACTTTTACTAACAACCGCAAAATGCAGATCAAAGGGGATACCAAAGCATTTCTTGACGTGTGTGTGTGTGTGTGTGTGTGTGTGTGTGTGTGTGTGTGTGTGTGTGTGTGTGTGTGTGTGTGTGTGTGTGTGTGTGTGTGTGTGTGTGTGTGTGTGTGTGTGTGTGTGTGTGTGTGCAGGATCACCAACGACGCCCGTGAGGACGAGATGGAGGAGAATCTGGGGGCGGTGGGCGACATCATCGGCAACCTGAAGACCATGGCCATGGACATGGGAGGAGAGCTGGACAAGCAGAACAAACAGATCGACCGGCTCACCGACAAGGTCTCTCTCGTTTGGCCCCTCCCTCCCTCCCTCCCTCCCTCCCTCCCTCCCTCCTCCTTCCTCTCTCGTTTCGCTCTTCATTTGGTTCCCCTTTTATTATTCACTTCCTGTTTTTGCTCCTTTCCATCTCTCGTTCTTTGTCTTTCTTCCTCGTATTCTTTCTCTCTTTCTTTCTTCTCTTATCTTTTGCTTTGAGAGAGAAAGAGAGAGGAAGTTAATGTACGTTCTTATTGTCTGTAGTACTTAGTTGTGTAGTGTCTTATCCTAACTATCTTTACATCCTTACTGCACCCAAAGCAATATATTGTTGTCTCTTCTTCTGACTAATGGACTCATTGTAAGTCTCTTTGGATGAGCGTCCGCTAAACACCCTTATGTAACGGTCATGTACAGGCCTTGTGTGGCTGTCTCGCTCTGTGCCCGTCTGATCGTATCCCTCACTGTGGTAGAGGTTGGGGTGTGGATAGAGAGGGTGAACCCAGGGCACCGTTCTGCCGAGGTCTCTAGGAGAACATCGTTATAAAGCAGGACCGCCCTCACCTGAGGAATCATCCCCTTGATCCAAATCGTGATCCCTCCCACCGATACAGTTGGTGTTGAAGGATTCCCGTTGACCAGCCACGCTCGTATTCGGTCCCAACATGAATCCCGTGCTGTTTAACGTCATTATGATGAATTGAATGAGGAAGACTTTGAATAAACATGGTTTGTACAAAGTCGTCCTCATTCAGTTCATCATCATCATCTATTCAGGACACAGATCCCTCTCAGACCTGTGATCTCGTTCCGCTCCTCCTTTGGCCAACTGTAGTTTATTTATTTGACTGTTCCGGGGTTTCTACCCCCGGTTCCTCCAGTCGATGATAGATGGGTCTCTTTGATCCTAAGCCCCGGTCGGTGGCTTCAGACCCGGGCCCCATGAGCAGCTAGAGGCCGGCCATGTCACTGTCCGCCGGACCCCTCGGCCCCCCCCCCCACCCAGCTGGAAGCGGATCTGTTGTGCGCGTGACGCGTGTTGATTTGTGTGACGTGTGTTTCCCCTCCTGTAGGCGGAGGTGACCAAAAGTCGTGTGGACGAAGCGAACCAGAGAGCCAACAAGCTCCTCAGCTAGACGGACCGGATCGCACCAGCTCTACAAACCCCCCCCCCCCCCCCCCCCCCCCCCCCACACACACACACTCTCTCTCTCACACACACACACAAGCACACACAGGCCTACACACGCACGCATTTGGGAAACCTGATCTGATCAGGTAAAAGTTAGGTAAGGTGTGTGTATCAAACCCGCCCAGGGTCAGTGCCGCCCCTTTAAAGAGAGGTTTCCATTCTCCCTCAGCGTGCCTTAAAGCTAATCTGCAGTCCGGGTGGTTTTCTAATATTTGTATCTTCCACACCAACCGCGCCTCACGCTCAGCCTCACGGGCGACAGTAGGGGCAGACGGTTGAATGTTCTCCCACCTCTCTCTCTCTCTCCCCCCCCCCCCCCCCCCTCTGATCACCCTCTCATCCTCCGACGTGTTGACGTTGTTGTTCATGCCAAGCGGAGGCCGTACTCAACGAGTCCCCTCCCGGTGTGAGTTCACGGTGTGTCTTAATGGTGTGGGTGAGCGTCTGTATACTGCCCCCTGTTGATCCCCGGGTCACATGACGCCCCCCCCCTGTGTGTCACTAACGTGGCTGCGTCCTGTGCTTTAGTCCTGACCCCATGTGCTTTATTTAACTGATCGAATGCAGCTGAAATGACCTGAAAATAAAGTTGGACTTTCTTTTTTCGTGGCACACTTTTCCCTCACCCCGCATCGTCATTTACGCCGTTTTGTAATCCCCTAACATGCCCGTCAAGTGTTTTTTAAATGCTGCACTTTGCAGCGGCGTGAATGCACCCATCAACCCTCGGTTACAGGGACACGAATCTCCTCTATATATTGTAGATCTATGAAAGCGTTTGGGGGTTTTGGTCGTATGCGAGAGCTCTGTGATCCACACGAGGCTCAGTACCTCCTCTGGAGAGCTTTACTTCACAACACTGAACACGGGGATCCTGCCAGCAGTGGCCTTGCTGAAGGCGAGTATCAAACTAGATGCTTCTCTTTGGCTCCAAGGGCAGCTAAGGTCAATGCTGTACTTTAAATTCTCTGCCAGGTCTGTCATGAAGCTGTTTATTTTGTTTTCCCCAATAGGATGCTGATGTACATACTCTACCAGGGGCTGTGTATCTAGCCTGCAAATAAACCTATTTATCAAATGCACCTCTTTAAAATGGTTGACACTTTGTGTAATGACCATATGCCCATGGCTCGAATGCTTACTAGAAACTCTGGTGTAAAAATGTAGTTTACCCGATTGAATTAGGTTAACTACTTTCGGTAGAATGATGTGATTTATTTCTGTTGCCCTAATCATTTGAACGATGTAGCTGCCTCTGTTTCTGTTCTAGGTTCATCTTTGGCAGTCGTAGGCTATATAGCAATATCAATATATTTTAAAGCCCAACCCTTTTAATTTAAGAAAAATAGCAGAAGTCTGGGTAAAGTAGCGCTATAAACTGGGGAGATGGAGGGAAAAGATGTGTTGCGATGTCTCACCGAATCTCCTTCCCTTTCGCTGTGTTTTCTAAGCAGCCACTTTATATGCGGAGCTGGAGCAAAATGTTAATATCTGCTGATGGAAAGTTCTCGAGACCGCACAAGCACTCGGACATTACAGCCTGTGGCAAAACAAACCGATAAATAAATCACGGAAATGTTTTAGGCGTAAATGTACCTGTTCCTGTTTGTTTGTTCTCTGCTGGGCTTTTAGGATCCGGGCGTCTAATGAGCAGCGACAATAGTTATTTCTGGTCCGCGCGTTTGTTGCGGGGTATAACCCTCTTTGCTTTGTTGAGGGCAGAACAACATTAAATGCTTGTGAAGAATACAAAGTCTTGTTCTGTGCTGGATATTTCCTGGGGTTACAGACCTCTGCTTCATTTGTCAGTTTTGATCTAACTAGACCAGCCTGGGGACTAGGTTGTACGTGATGTTAAAACATCAACAGATCTACTTATTTTGGGCGCCTTTTTTTATACGTTACCTGGGGCAACTAATCTGAAACGTAGCAGCAAGAGTGCCTTTTATTGTACGTGCATCCGTCTGTCAGCCTCTCTATCTGTCCACAGTTTGGTTGTTTATAAATAAAAAAGGAAATCTGAATTTCAATTTGTCAGAACTTTAATTAATACAGTGCTTGTGTTTCAACACTTAAAGGTGGTTTGTACAGCATCATATATTAGATTGTCTCTCATGGTTGCATAATGATCGACAAACGACGATCCTGATGTGCTAGAAGCTGATATTTAACGGTTTCTTCATATTATATAATCTCCGTCATTATTTGAGTGAAGGCCATTTTCAAACAATTTTTTTTAACCACGCATAGGCAGAAAATAAAATCAAGTTTTTAATAAATAGAAATAAAATACTGTAAATTACTTTTTTTGTAAATGTTTGTCCATCCTGGCAGTTTGACCACATTCATTCATTAGTGCCAACAGATTTACTCTGCTTAATTTGATGTTAAGTCAAAGAATTCATCACATTTGGTTCTGATTTGGTCAACAGATATTCATGATCTGAATGGTCTCCTTAATTATTTTATCTTTGAAATGTCACAGAACGCCACTTTATTTATTTTTATCGTAATCCGAAAAACCCTATTGTTATTCATTGTCTTATTCTTATTCTTCATTTTAATCAGCCCTATTTTTGCACCGTATCTTCTACAGTATTCAAGGTATTGACGACAAAACAATTAAAATGGTCTGGTTCATCAGGTGTGTTATATATTTTGGGGTGCTTTACGGAAATATGCTTTTTTTGGTGGTTCAGCAAATCCCAGTAATCCATTGGAAACCAGCAGCTAAATCCGTTTATTTTGGGAGAAAACAGGGGTTAGAGGTCACTTTATTTGGCACACACAAAGTTTGCAACCAGCCAAGGTCACTTTTTTACTTTCCAAGTCAATTCATACGGGCTGCTGTTAGGCTTGACCTCCGAACCTTCTGCTTAATAGCAAGGAGAGTTTACCCACAAGTCAACTGGGTTTTGGCCTGTTGTCTTGAGAACAGTTTCTAGCTTTAAGCTGCATAAGCGAAAGCTAAGGACCCCCATTTAAAAATAATCTTTTAATAAACTTTTTATTTGGTAAAATTGTTCAGTGATTTTGTTCCTCATTTTGAATTATCTCAAAATGTGTTAAGGTGGAACTTTTGTAAAACAATTCTGCAAGAATTCTCAGCTACGTTGGTTGGCCCAAGACTTGATGGTTTGGGTTGGTAGCTGGGAGTGAAGCAACCTGTATTTGTAATAGTTTTCTACAGGTCTCATTTGGCATGGCAGGACCCATAAGGTATGTCTGGACAATTCCTTCTCCACCTTGAAAATGTTGAAAAATATCCACTTAATGAAGACATAAATGTGTTTTTGAGCTGATTGCTAACGATCAACCATCTTGAAAGGAACTCTTTAAAAGTCCCATATTATACCACCAGGTGTGAGTGTAATTAGCTGTTAGAAAATCTGCCTCTTCTGACATCACAAGTGGGCGTGTCCACCTAGACGTATGACGGATAGATGAGCAAAGTTTCCTACAGTCCACTGGGTAGGCTGGAAGACCGATCTATCCATCAAACATCTAGGTGGACATGCAGGAAGAGGCAGATTTTCCCAACGGCTTGTAATGGATAGTCCCACTAGCACCTGGTGGTATAATATGGGACCTTTATAGCAGCGTCTCCCGATAAACATGCATGTCGGTAGAGTAAGGCGGGCCGGCCACGCCCCCGAGGGGAAGCAATGATACCAATCAGGAACGGCCTTTCAGAAAATTAAATGGCCTCAGCCAAACAAACATACTGCACCTTTAAGATTATTCTCAATTCGATTAGTAAAGAAAGGTTAATCAATAGAAAAGTAATAGTCAAAATGGACGTCTTCTTGCGTTAACATCACAAAAGAATAGAGACTTAAGTGGGCCTTGTAATATTTTAAAATTTATTCGCTCAAAATGTAGGTGACATTTCATGTCTACATTTTGGATATTTTACATAGAGAGTAGAAAATGCAGATAAAAACCACTAAACTATAGGGCCAGGGAGTAGCGAGGACATGAATGAAGGCAGTGGGGGTGGGGGGGGGGGGTGAGGGGTCAGTGTCTGATAGCTAAACCCAGTCCCAGCCCATGGAAGCTCTTATCCCCAAACTGTAGAATGATGTTACTGCCCTTACTGTTGGCTTACTATGGCTTGCTTATATGTTTGAATAAGGGGCCAGTGACATCACTTGGCAGTCAATTGTACAAATCAGAAAATAATCCCCTGCAATGACCTATGATTCACCAGAGATGGCGCTGTTGCTGCAGTTTGTTTTACGTAATTTAAAGGCACCCAGTGCAACTTTCGAGGCTTAAAAATAAACATTCAATTTCTAGTCTTTTTTACACGTAGTAAGTTTCAATAACTCCATACCATTACATACCGACATTCAAGCAGCAAAGATGAGATGTCGTTGTGTGGTGAGAACTGATAGAAAATCGATAACAACAACAATGCCGCCATTTTCTTTATTTTTTGTAACCTACAATAAATAAAGCAGGCTTCCAGTCAATGGAAAAATGGCTTCTCCCCACCGGCGATTGTTGTTGTTTACGATTTTCTATCAGTTCTCACCACACAGCAACGTCTCATCTTTGCTCCTTCAATGTCGATATGTAATGGTATGGAGTTATTGAAACTTACTACGTGTAAAAAAGACTAGAAATTGAATGTTTATTTTTCATTGAATGTTTACATAAAGTTGCACTGGGTGCCTTTAAGTGTGAATAGTTGTAGTCGGTGTATGACATTTGTACCACCAAGAATACATGTTCAAAATAGTATATCATTCAGTAGTAATGCTGAGTATAAACACAGTTAATGCAGAAGTGATGAAATGAATACTACTCAAAACTGTTTCTTGGACATTTGAGAGGTTTTTCATGGTTTTGTCTGGAGATATACTGCTAAGCTCTATATTTCCATACACATGAGGTCACCGTCGTTGTGTTAAGGGCCTATATCAGCTGTCAGTGACGACACAGGTCCAGTATATTTCTGACACTTCTGAAGTCAAAAAACAGAACCAAAATAACAGATTAACCAGCTTCATATACAGCACACACCTTCTTGTTATGTAGTTCCACTTCTTGAGATAATAACGATAAATACTGGCCTATATTCACTTGGTATTCTTTTGAATGCCCTGATCCACTTCAACAGATTTTCTTCTCCGTACATTCATATAAACATCACATTCCTTTATTTTCTCTCCCTCTTGCTAAATTAAGCTACTTAAGCTAACTAGCTTGGCGGCGTGTATCGGATCAACACTCAAAGTCTGCTTCATCTGTCGGCTGTTCCTGTTCTCGACTAATCTCTGCTGATCATCAAACCAGTAATGTCCTGGACATGATTTGGCGCTAACCACAGGTAGCATCTGGGGCTAAATATGGTGCACATATTTAACATACGTGAAGAATTATATGACGCCTGTCAATATATGTTAACATTATCGTTTTTACATGCATTTACAAGCCAAGGTTGAAGACGAATAAGGCAGGTCAGATAGATGTTCTTGATCACCATAGCACCATATCAAAATAACACAGATCACCTGACCTCATGCATCTGTTGGGATATATTCTAAATTTTCAGGTTTTTAATTCAAAAAGTGTTGGATATGCTTCAAGTTCGGAGAAATAAATATTGCAACGGTTCAGTTGAAAAAATATAGGCTGCCAATAACAGCCGTACTCAAATCTTCTAACTAAACAGAAATATCCTGATTCTGGTGTGACCACTACATTATAAGTTGTATGATTGTGAACTATTCATTCGTCTGTTATATAATTCATAATGTACACTGCGAGTATCTCGACGAGTTCTCACAGCGCGTCAGTCACAGTGCACGGCTGTGTGTGTGTGTGTGTGTGTGTGCGTGCTAGTACTCAGTGTTTGTGCTCAGTGTACAGTACCGCACTGTCTCCCTGCTCACTACCCTTAAAGAACGTTTACAACGCTTCCTTCTGTCCGTCACAGCGTGGGGGGCCTGTGTGTGTCACTAGCATATGTAAGCCCCCCCCCCCCCCCACATCACGTTCCCACCTCAGTATTACAGTTCACAACCATTTGATGAGGCAGCGTCTGACCCCGGGGGGGGGGGAGGCTCTCCAGGGGGGGGTGCATGCCCAACACATCGTCGTCGTAAATGTAGAAACCTCAAAACATGCCGGGGCGGAGTCGCTAAACCTTGCTATAAATGTTGAGAGGGAGTTAGTAAGGTTAACGTTATCGTACGAATCTTCTCTTTTTTCTTCTGGGTTCTTTGGTTGAGCGTTCCTGTGCTTTAGTCGAGTCCTTTAATCTGTGTTTAGTAAAAAAAAAAGATAAAGAAAGAAAGAAAAAATCCAAACGATGGTGGACCTTAGCAACGACACACAGGCGATAATACAGGCAGCATCGTGACTCTAAACTACTTCAATCCTCACAAGGTAATATAAATACAAATAAACGGTATAAGGATAAAACTCTCTGGCCGTGTCCCATTTTTGCAGATCCTACTTCCTGACTCCAGGTTGCCTTGGAAACGATGGAAGCATCTCCTCCTCATCTTCACCTCTCTCTCTCCCTCTCTCTTCCTCCCTCCCTCTCTCTCTCTCTCTCTCTCTCTCTCTCTCTCCCTCTCACTTCTTCTTGGAGAAGAACTTCTTCTCTGCCTTCTTGTCTTTCTTGGGGGGTTCGGACGGGGTGGCGGAGGGTGGCGGGGGGGGCAGGCTGTGTGCCTTGGCCCCCGAGGAGTCGGCCGGCTCCGCCCCTTCCTGGGCCAGGGCGGCCTGGCTCATGGCCGCGCCCCAGCGCTGGAGCTCCTCCTAAAGGGGAGGAGCCAAGCACACCCAGATCAAACAAGTCAGTTCAAGTCAAGTGAGGTCAAGTGAGTTCAATTCAAGTCAGTTCAGTTCAAGTCAAGTCAAGTCAAGTCAGTTCAATTCAATTTTATTTGTATAGTACTTAATCACCATTACAGTCTCAAAGGGTTTAACAGTCCAAATACAAGTCTTGCCTCCAAAGCAAAAAAACATACAATCCAAAGTGAAGAGTACCATTCATTCAGTTGACATTGCAGTGTTGAGGTCAACAAACACCATCAAACACAAGTATCAAACTAGTTTCCCACATATATTTAGAACTGAATGTCTAAGCGGGTGCGCTATTCATCGACAACGTGATCGTGAACTGTGTCTTCATGCTCAATATCAGCTGATCGTAGGCAACTGAAGGAACCTTTAAAAACAACACAAGAACTTTATTCGCCCGCCACCGCCGCGGTAGACTCACCTCGTCTTTACACTGGAAGAGGTATTCACCGCCATCCCGCAGCCTGAGGGAACAGAGAGCAGAGGTGTGAGATGACGTCGGCACTATGAGCAACAGCAGAGAGGTCCAATGTGTCTTCGCTCTTTAATCGCAATCCCATTCCAATGAGAAGGTGACGACTCAAACTAGACGTGAGCTATCGGAAAAGCGGTTTGAAATCACTCCATGACATTATTCGGTTAACGGCTATGGGATCTAAAGGCTGTATTTAAGTGCCTTACAGGCGTTCTGCTTGGTTGAACGAGAAAAAGTGTAAGGCCATAAACCTCAGCTGAGTTTGCAAAGTCAATTCACGACAAACACAAACCTCGCTGCTTTGTCTAAATAGAAGTCCTTGTGGTGACGAATAAATCTATAGGAGCGAACGCAATGTGACGAGTGTGTTCGCTGTCGCCTTCTCTTAAGGAAACGAGCTGCAGCGTCTGCTGCCTATTACTCCCAGAACAGAACCAAACAAATGCTCTGTTTCCCTGAAGGCGCTTTGGCGAACGACAAAACAACAGGTTGAGTCCAATCATGAAATTAAAAGCTGTCGTTTGTCATATCGTATCGCACAGAAGGTAGTTTGCATATTTCTTTGGAGAACACAGAGATTTCGTTTTTCGCATTTCAAAACATTTCTTAGCCGTTCAACAAATACAGTTAGTCAGACAAAGTCGCTTATTTTATCAGGTTTTTTATACTCCAAAGCACATAGTTTGTCAGAGTTGTTCATAGTCGTTTTTTCATGGATCAGAAAAACGAATCGTATTCCAGATTTCTCTACAGAGAAGGAGTTGTGTTTCGTGGTTTTTGCCAAATTCCACCGTGGGCCGCGTCCTGCGGTCCACACGGCGGCCTGTCTGTCCGTCCGTCCGTATCTCCCCAAGCGACCCCAACCCGGCGGCCTTCTCACCGCAGTTTGAAGACGTGCTTCTTCTTCTTGTAGTTGGCGAGCGGCTCCCAGCCGGCGCCGTCCAGGGCCAGGGGGTCCTCCCCGTGGAAGGTGACCGCGTGGCCGAAGCTCTTAGAGTCTTTATAGACGGACAGCTGGCCCAGCTTCAGCACACAGTACAGGCTGTTCCAGGAGCTGGGAGGAGGAGGGGGAGGAGGGGGAGGGGGAGGAGGAGGAGGGGGAGAGGGGGGGAAGGGGAGGGGGAGGAGGAGGAGGGGGAAGGGGAGGAGGAGGAGGAGAGGAGGAGGGGGGGGGCAGGAGGAGGAGGGGGGAGGAGGAGGTGGAGGAGGGGGAGGAGGAGGAGGAGGAGCAGGGGGAGGAGGAGGGGGGGAAGGGGAGGGGGAGGAGGAGGGGGAGAGGGGGGGAAGGGGAGCAGGAGGAGGGGAGGGGGAGGAGGAGGAGGGGAGGAGGAGGAGGGGGGCAGGAGGAGGAGGAGGAGGAGGGGGAGGGGGAGGGGGAGGAGGAAGAGGAGGAGGAGCAGGAGGAGGGGGAGGAGGAGGAGGAGGGCGAGCAGGAGGAGGAGGGGGAGCAGGAGGAGGAGCAGTGTGGTAAGGATGGCAAGGGGGAGGATTAGGAGGAGAGAGAAGGGAGGGAGGGAAAGTGGGGGAGGAGGTGAAGACAGAGAGGTGAAGGGAGAAGTAAAGAGGAGAGTGAGGGGGCACGGAGGAAGAGAAAAGCAAAGAGAGGAGGAAAGTGAGGAGAGAATAACGAGGAAGAAGAGGAGAGAAAACAAGGGGAGAGGGGAGGAGAAAAGAGGGAGGGAGGGAGAAGACAGGGGGTGAGATTGGGAGGACAGATAGGAATGGAAGTGAGAGGAGAGGACATTGGAGAAAAGAAGAAAATAACAATTATTTAAAAAGGAAACTAAATGAAACCAATCAAATCGTTTTTAGACAGTTTATAATGGGAAAAAATGATTTGGTTCCATTTCCGACCGCTCAGAAAGAGAACCCGCCGCACTTAAACTATTGAAGGAATGAATGAACTCGCAGGAAACAATAACGAGTGTGTGAATAGTAAGTGACTCTGTGACCAAAAGGGATTGGATCAGGATTTGATTTGACACACGGGGAAATAACTGAAACCCGACCATTATCAACCGTGGGGTTTGGAAATGGACATCTCAAACGTGTTTGGTCATTTGGGTTATTCTGTCTTTTGAAATAAGATGCATGTCCCCGTCGATATTAATTAAGTGCCATCTTATCTTACCTTCCATACCTTAGTTTAGCGCACCTAACTCTATCAATTATTATCTTGGCTGACCTCATTTTATTCTTATTTAAATTCAATCAAATTTTATCTTAATCTAATTGGAAATGTATCACAATTAATCTAATGTGATATAATGTCATCGTATTGTAATTTATTTTATTCTTGATCTGATGCGACATCATCTCATCGTTCTAACTAATCTTAATCTAATGAGACATCATCACATTTTATCTTTACAATGTCATTGCATCTGAATAATCTTAATCTAATGAGATGCAATCTCATTGTTCTAACTAATCTTAATCTAATGACATCATCTCATCCTTTGAATTTATCTTAATCTAATGGCATCATCTCATCCTTCTAATTAATCTTAATCTAATGACATCATCTCATCGTTCTGACTAATATTAATCTAGTGAGTCATCATCTCATTGTTCTAACTAATCCTAATCTAAGCAACATCTCATCGGTCTAACTAATCTTAATCTAGTGAGTCATCATCTCATTGTTCTAATTAATCTTAATCTAATGACTTCATCTCATCTTTCTGACTAATCTTAGTCTAGTGAGTCATCACATCGTCGTCCTAATTAATCTGAGTCTAGTGTCATCATGGGGGTCCCATCCTGTCATGGGGGTCCCATCCTGTCATGGGGGTCCCATCCTGTCATGGGGGTCCCATCCGGTCCGGGGGGCTCACCGGTTGGAGGCCTTCTTCCCGGGCCCCTCCAGGTCGTGCTTGCGTCCCAGCGTGCCCTCCTGCAGCAGGGCGGGGGCCCGGGGGCCCTCGCTGGGCATGGTGGCGGCCCGGGGCTCCCAGGCCGAGGGCCCGGCGGCGGAGATGGAGGGGTCCAGCTCCATGGAGCCGCTCTCCCTCAGGGACTCCGACAGCAGCAGCACCGTGGAGTCCGGGACCCCCGAACTGGGGTCCGCGTCCGCCTCGCCCGCCAGCGCCCCCGATGGCGACGGAGACTGGGAGTGAGTGAGTGGGTGAGTGAGTGTGTGTGTGTGTGAGTGAGTGTGTGAGTGAGTGTGAGTATGAGTGTGTGTGTGTGTGTGTGAGAGTGAGTGGGTGAGTGTGAGTGAGTTAGTGAGTAGGTGAGTGAGTGAGTGAGTGAGTGAGTGAGTGAGTGAAGAGGAGGTTAGGGTTGCAAGAACAAAGACTTCAATTATCAATCAAAGCAGCAAACTGATTCAGTCTATAACAACAAAAAGAATCCCTAAAGAAGTGACCGGATACTAGAACCGTCCGTTTCAGGGATTTTGAAAGTCAAAGGTACTTGACTTTTTCAAACACTGATGTTGTTTCGGAAGGGAGGCTGTTGTAGCGGCTGCGGTTGAGTCGTGTTTAAGCAAGATGTCCTACCCCCTCCCTACTCCTGATCACCTGTCTCCACATCCACCGCAGGGATCCCGAATAACTGCAGCAGCCGCTAGTCGGACGTGACAGCAGCTCCGCGGTTCAGCAGCTCCGGGTAGGAGGGGGACAGGGTTGGACTGAGCTGAGGTACTCACCAGGGTCTGCCTCTCTGTGGTGAGGAGCTGAGAGTCTTCCACAAAGCCCGTGTCTTCTCTCCTTACGGGGAAAACAGAACAAGCGGAAGGTCAGGAGATGTGTGCACGTGTCTGTGTGTGTGAGTGTGTGTTCAATTGTGTTCATGTATGTGTGTGCATGCATGTGCGTGTGTGCATGTATCTGTGTGTGTGTGCGTGTACATATCTGTGTGGATGTGTGCGTGCATGTATCTGTGTTTGTGTGTGTGTGTGTGCGTGTGTGTGCGTGTGTGTGTGTGTGTGTGTGTGCGTGCACATATCTGTGTGGATGTGTGCGTGTGTGTGTGCATGTGTGTGTGCATGCATCTGTGTGTTTGCGTGCACATATCTGCGTGGATGTGTGCATGCATGTAACTTTGTGTGTGTGTGTATGTATCTGTGCATGTGTGCATGCACGTTGCACGGTAGGGTGCGTCCTACCTGCTGTCCCTCTCTGACTCCAGCTGTTCCTTCCTGAACTCCTCCATCTCCTGCTGCTGCTGCCGGAGCTCCAGCAGCTCCATCTACAGCAGAACAAACGGCCGCCATCAGCCCCGCGACCCACCGGTCACCGCCGGCGACCGACCCACTCGGGGTCCGTACGCCTTCAGGGTATCAAAGCCCCGACTGCAAACTATGAGTCAAACCAAACTTCCATCCAGAATCCTTTAGAGGTTGTATCAGCTGGGGTGTGGGGTGACGGAGCCCGCTCGCCCCTCCCATCCGTGTTTCGTGCATCCAGTAAAAACGATCACCAACGCAGCGCAACACCCCACAACACCCACCCTTTGTCGGTGATCGGTTGGAATACTATTTATTTTGGTTAAAGTGTTTGGTAGTACCATTTGTTTTTGTGTACGATCTCGGAGCGCAGGCTGCCTACAGAGACGCGTTATTTGACGGCCTGCTTATGGGACGGACAGCTAGCGGATCGTGAGGAACGATCAGATGAATGTGATCATTTATGTTTCAGCCTAGCATCGCTGATACAACCTTCAACATCACTTTTATGTGGATTCACGTTATCGTTTCTTATGAAGTAACGTGTAACCATGGTTTCACATTCATGCACCAAATCATTTTTCCGGGGCCCAACAGAGCCAGCGCTGTTCGTAACTCCCACGTGCCGACGCGACCTGACCCTAAAACCGCCACGGTTTGTGTGCTTGTGCGCGTCTCCATGGCGACGGCGGCGGCGGCGTTGGGGGCGGGCCTTACGGTGGTGAGGCGCTCCAGGGCGCAGAAGCGCTCCTCCCAGCTGGCGGTGGACTTCTCGAAGGCCTCGTGGCGCTTCAGCAGCTTCTCCACCTCGTTGACGCTGTGGCCCACCTCCCGGCTCGCCACGTAAGGCTCCTGGGCGATCAGCCACGCCTCCGCCACCGAGGCGTCCCGCGAGAACTGGCACACCTCCAGCACTGGGGGGGGGAGAGGTTGGATTTAAAACACCGAACACACAAATGAATGCTGTGCTTTGGTTTGGATGCAGCTAATTATTACTAAACTAAGACCAAAGAAAACGGATGAAAACACAACAAAACATTATTGTTGAACACATCAATTGTACAGAACAGACTATATTGATGTTAGTGATGAGGGGCTGTTGGGGAAGGAGCAGACGAGAGGAAGGCGGGTATCGAAGCTCAGAGAACCGTTGAAGGGATTTGACAACGAGCACAAAAGAATGAATATATAATAGAAGATAGGAAATAATAACCAAACACCCCCTTTTAGAAACTCTTAGCCACAGCTCTGCATATTTCTCGTCACATTTCATCTTCGTCACATCGTGTTGAAAAAGGGGAGAGGGAGAAAATGTATTTGAACAGTGGCGAGGTTTGATATCGGTACGTGTGTCGGGACCAGCCTGAGGAGCACTGGGGTGGGGGGCTTGAGGAGGAGGTGGTGGAAGCTGAGGGAGGAGACGGAGGAAGAGGAGGTGGTGGAGGAGGAGGGGAAAAGGGAACAAGGGGGAGGTGGAGGAGGAGGTGACGAAGGAGGGAGGGGAAGGTGGAGGAGGAGGAGGGGGAGGTGGAGGAGGAGCTGACGAAGGAGGGAGGGAGAGGTGGAGGAGGAGGTGACGAAGGAGGGAGGGAGAGGTGGAGGAGGGGGTGAAAAAGGAGGGAGGGAGAGGTGGAGGAGGAGGTGAAAAAGGAATGGGGAGTGAGAGTAGTCTGAGGAGGAGGAGGTGATGGAGGTGATGGAGGAGGGGGGAGGGGGAGGATGAAAAGGAGGAGGGAGAGGAACATGAGGAGGAAGGTACTCACAGAGTCTCAGCCAGTCCCATCTGTCGTCCCACCTCAGCATCATCTCCTTCCTCGTCTCCATCAGCAGCACCAGCTTCTCTTTGATCTGACACACACACACGCACGCAGGCACGCACACACACAAAAACAAACAGACACACAAACACACGCACGCACGCACGCACACACACCCACACACACAAACACGCACAAGCGCGCACACACACACACACGTACATGCACACGCACACACCGACACAAATACATAAATGCAATAAAACACACACAAACAACCACACATGAACACGCACACACACACACGCACATGCACACACACAAATACATAAATGTAATAAAACGCACACAACCATACAGATGAACCCACATTCACACACACAAACACACCAAAGTAAAGCAAACGTTTAAATCCCGGGACAGTTCTCTGTGAGAGCTACGACTGAGGAGGCGATTACATGAAGCGTTGAATCTAAACCAGGGTCAGCTTTAATCTCACACTGATTGGGATTTACATTGACATTTTTAATTACCCTTTCTCTTTTCTTATTGCTGCCTCCCTAATGATCAGTGGAAGGGGGGGGGCTGATCCCACTCATTGATCGTATCGGGCGGTTAGACACAAACAATCAATCACAGAAGAAGTAATTAAAACCAATTTGCGAGCCGAGCGAAGGTGTTATCCAGCTCCCGGGCGGCCGTACCTCGGCAGAGTCCCGGTGTTTCCGCGTGAGCAGCGCCCGGCCCAGGTCCATGCAGTCGGTGAACTTAGGCCCGCGCGCCTCGATCTCTGAGCGGATCCCCTGGTGGTACTTCTGGAGCAGCTCCACAGACGATACGTCCCTGGGGGAGGGGAGGGGGGAGGGGGGAGGGGGGAGAGGAGAGAGGGGGGAGAAGAGAGGAGAGGGGAGGGGGAAGAGGGGAGAGGAGAGAGGGGGGAGAAGAGAGGTGAGGGGAGGGGAGAGGAGAGGGGGAAGAGAGGGGGGAGAAGAGAGGCGAGGGGAGGGAGGGGGAAGAGAGGGAGGGAGGAGAGAGACTTTCAAATAATGTGTGGGAGAAGCAGTGCGTAGGAAGACCGCCGGCACCGCTCTATTGCAAATTATCACAGTTAGTTTTGTGTGTGTGTTAGTGTGTGGTTAAGGTGTGTGTGTGTGTTTGTAGTGTGTGTGGTTAAGGTGTGTGTGTGTGTGTGTGTGTGTGTGTGTGTGTGTGTGTGTGTGTGTGTGTGTGTGTGTGTGTGTGTGTGTGTGTGTGTGTGTGTGTGTGTGTGTGTGTGTGTGTGTGATCCGACAGGAATCCGTCAGGAATCAAGACCGGGCGAAACCGCATCTTTCTGGTTCTTTGAAGACGGTTGGAAGCTCCGGATCACGTAAAAAACGATCGATATTGTATTATTGAAAAATGAACAATGTATTAAAAGTAAAAGGACATCATTCTTTTCTCTTAATACAAACAGAAAACTTTTATATACAATTTATCTACATTGTGTGTTTCTTACTTGCTGTATAGTAAATTTATTATTATATGAATAAAAAAACAGGCGATATTGGACGGGAAAGCAGGTTGGAGAAGAGAGTTCAATAACATTTAGCATAAACCCGCACAAGGGAATCAAAGCTACGTCGGTTAGCCTACATGGTTAGCACCCTCGCGGCGTTAGCCAAAGAGTCTTCCCACCCCGCGCTATTGGCTGGTTAAACACAATGACGACAGGGAAGCGACGGCCAGCAGCCAATCACGTGCAGAGCCGTGGTACAGAGTCATATGAACTAGGCCCGTTGATCAGACCAACGTGCAACCTACGACGGAGCGTGGTCTGGCTATAGCCGGACTAACCCACCACGTCTTCAGACAACCATCAAAGCCAAAGGTCGGGCTGGGTCGATACACGCTGAACGGCGTGGTCAGTAGCACACGGTACAACTGCTCCAAACATGGCCGCCCCCCCCTCCTCTCAGCGCCCCCCCCCCCCCCTCACCGGGGCTTCTCCTGGGTCTCTATCTGCTGGCCCACGGCCTCCATCCAGCCCAGCAGGTCCTTCACCATGGTGAAGAAGTGGTACTTCTCGGCCGTGTCCACCAGCTCGGCCCGCCGCCCGTCGCACGCCGCCAGCAGCCCCCGCCACGCCTCCAGCACCGCCTTCTCCACCGCCGCGATCGCCCCCGCCTGCTCCCCCGCGTACTGGGCCTGGAGCCGGCCCGCCGTGGCCTGGAACTGGTGCACCTGGGGGGGGCGGGGGGGAGGAGGAGGAGGGGGGGAGGGGAGAGGAGGAGGTGAGGGGGGGGGGGGAGAGGAGGAGGAGGAGGTGAGGGGGGGGGAGGAGGAGGAGGTGAGGGGGGGGAGGAGGAGGAGGTGATGGGGGGAGAGGAGGAGGAGGAGGTGAGGGGGGGGAGGAGGAGGAGGTGAGGGGGGGGAGGAGGAGGAGGTGAGGGGATGGGGGGAAAGGAGAGCGAGGAGAGATGGGGAGTCGGGGAGGGGGAGAGGGAGAGGAAGGAGGATATGTGAGGGGGATGGGGGAAGAAGAGGAGAAAAGAGGAAGAGGAAGGAGCAGGATGAGAGGGACGGGGGGAGTGGAGAGGCGGTTAGGGTGAGAAGGAGAAAGACAAACGGAGAGGAGAGGAGATGGGGAGTAGAGGAGAAGGTGGAGGTGGAGAACGGGGGAGTGGGAGGGTGGAGGACGGGGGGGTGGGAGGGTGGAGGAGACTAAATGAGCGAGGGGTGGGACATTAAAATGTTAATCGTGACTTTATCGTTCTGAAACGGCGGTTCTAGCCGCCGCCGCCCCCAGCGGGGCCGTCCTGTAGGTCTGGGGTACGCCAACACCCCGAGCTGGTCGGGACCGAGGAACCATTAACACAACGCATTCCTCATGTTGATTTCCCAGTGGCCCACTGGTTTCCCCGCACACTGCGCGGCCATCAAAGCCCGATGCGGCCCTTTGATTCACACGCAAACCATACCATTTGAACCATACTGGGGCCGTGATATTGCACTGGGAAGCCGTTCAAAGACAAGATACGGGGTTGGATCCCCAGTGTGACACATTACCAGTCGGTAGCTGAGCCCAACACCCCCGAACCCTTTACCTCTCGCCTTGAACGCACTTCAAGCTGCTTGGGATGAAATGCGATAAAGAGCGCTTTGTGGGGCGTCCCGGTGGTTCAACGGGTAGAGGGCGCACCATTAAGGCCCAGTCCTGATCACAGCGACCCGGGTTCGATTCCTGCCCGTGGTCCTTTGCGGCATGTCCTCCCCTCTCTCACCCACACCCTTCTGTCTGTCTCACTCTATCATAAAGCATACAAATGCAAAACAAGCTCTTTGAGTGTGGGTTCTCCTGGCGGTACCTGTTTGTCCAGGGAGGTGATGTCCCTCTCGAAGGCAGCGTGCATGCGGTGGAAGGTCTCGGCCTTCCCGAAGTCCTCCCCGACGTCCTGGGGAAGCTCCTTCTGCTTCTCGTGGATCTGAACCACCAGCTCTTTGCCGTCGTCAAAGTACCTTCAGACACGAGGAGACCGCGTGATGTCGTTAGCCTCAAGGCATCACTGCCGCAGACATGCTTTAAGGTTCACCTTGTGTTCAGCGTCACACATTTCAAATGGCTCAGATAGACAGTCAAAAGATGAGGAGGAAGATAGTGATTATGGAATGTAACAAGCACTTTGATAGGCTTAGGATACAGCCAATGAGGCGCAGTGAATCAGCAGCGTTAGGAGAGTAGAACAATTAGGCCGAAATATGACTTAGGCAATTATGCTATGAGGCTAACAATGTTCTTGTCATCATTAGTTCACCTTAGATATTTTACAACCTTATTGTTTTGACGTTGAACCTGTCCCAATGAGTGGTGCTACGTGTGTTACCGTGGCCCCATTTGCGTGTTTCTTAACACTCAGCTAGCACTCAGCTAGCAATGAGCTGCATGACCGCAGCTCATTGTAGCTGCTTGTTTATTCTTTTAGAACCAAGCATTGAGCACCTTTGAGGCCAGTTGCAACCACTACCCCCCCCCCCCCCACTCTGCCAACCCCCCCACCATAACCCTGCCTCCCCCCCACTTCTGGGCCGTACTTGAGCAGCTCGTAGGAGGCGCTGAGCAGCTGGCCACGCGTGTCGATGAGCTCCAGCAGGTCCGCCCAGCTCTCGTTGACGGCGTCCTTCCAGTCGGCCAGCGTGGAGGCCTGGCTGTGGCCCGCCGAGATCAGCTCGTCGATGGTCTCGTTCACCTGGTCCACGCGCTCCTGCCCCGACACGCCCGTGTCCCGCGCAAAGTCCCGGAACCGGTCCCTCAGAAGCTAGGGGAGGGAGGGAGGGGGAGAGAAGGAGAGGAGGGAGGGAGTGAGGGAGAGAGGGAGAGAGAGGGAGGGGGAGGGGGAGAGAGGTGGGAGAGAGAGGGAGGGAGGGTGGGAGGGAGCGAGGGAGGGAGGGAGAGTGAGAGTGAGAGCGAGCGAGAGAGAGGTGGGAGAGAGGAAGGGAGGGAGCGAGAGAGAAAGGGAGGGAGGGAGAGAGAGAGGAAGGGAGGGAGGGAGGGAGGGAGACCAAGAAAGGGAGGGAGGGAGGGGGAGAGAGAGACGCGGGAGTTAGGTTTGGTTTGGCAGGTTTGAAACTGGTGTGTGTAGAAAGTGTACGAAATGTAGTTTTGCGCCCAGGATAAAAACGCCCACAGGACCAGTGACGGGTGTGTCTGCATGCAGGAGATACGAGAGAGAAATAGTGCCAGCAGAAAATAGAATACAAATAAAAGAGTAGACTAAGTGTGTTTTAACTTTTTTTAAGTTCTATGCAACTTTAAACTTTTTTTTTACTATTTGGGGTTTCAGAGACCCGGGCCAGGCTCCGTGCCCCCCCCCCTTCAGCGGTCCTGCTCTAAAGAGGGGGACCGCCGGACCGGGGGTGAGCTCTGACTCCCCCCACAGATGCAGGACTCTTTCCCCGGAGGAGGAGTATCTCTCTCTCTCCCCGGCCCTCACGGACGGCAACACGATCGCCCAGCCCAGCGCTCTGAGGAGCCCGTCCACCTGGAGGGGGGGGGGGTCCACCTGGAGGGGGGGGGGTCCCCAGCGCTCCGAGGAGCCCGTCCTCCTGGAGGGGGGGGGGGTCCACCTGGAGGGGGGGGGGGTCCCCAGCGCTCTGAGGAGCCCGTCCACCTGGAGGGGGGGGGTCCCCAGCGCTCTGAGGAGCCCGTCCACCTGGAGGGGGGGGGGGTGCACCTGGAGGGGGGGGGGGGGGTCTCACCGTGACCTGGTCCAGGTCGTGGCCCATCTCCTGGGACGAGGCCGCCACGTCGCGCTCGGCGATCCACTGCTCCAGCTCCTCCACCTCGCGGCTCAGCAGGTGGTGCTGGTAGGTGTGGTCCAGCTTCCTGCGCCGCTCCTCCGCCAGCTCCCGCAGCCCCGCGTACTGCTGCTCCACCTGGCCCTGGCGCCGGACGATCGTCTCCCTGGAGGAGGGGGAGGGGGTGGAGGAGGGGGAGGAGGAGGAGAGGGTTGGGGAGGAGGAGGAGGAGGGGGAGGAGGAGAGGGAGGGGAGATGGAGAAGGCGGGGGAAGGAGGGAGGGAGGAGGAGGAGGAGGAGGAGGGAATAGTGGAGTTCATTTAAGAAGGATAAAAATAAAGAAATCGACACTCATCAGTTCACTCGCTCACACATTCACTAATTAACTAGTTTACAATAACTCGCCCACCCGTAGCCTCACTAACTAACCTAACCCCTGGGGGTGGTCTACCCCTGACCCCTGACCCCACTGACCCCTCTGGGTGGTCCTCGGCCAGCAGTCTCTGGGCGCGTGCCGCCAGCCGCCTTATTGGCTGAGAGTAGTCGTCCACCGCCTGCTTCAGGAGCAGGTGGCGCTTCAGCATCAGCATCGCGCTCTGCTCGTCCTGCAGGGGGGGGGGGGGACAGTTAGTGGAGGAGGGGGAGGAGGGGGAGGAGGAGGAAGGAGGGGGAGGAGGAGGAGGAGGAGGAGAAAGCAGAGGGGGGAGGAGGGAGGAGGAGAAACAGTTGGTGAAACAGAGGTGGGATGTGGCAGAGGATGAAGGAGGAGGAGGAGGAGGAGGGAGGGGGGGGGGGAAGAAGGGGGGAGGGGAGAGGAGGAGAAACAGTTGGTGGAGCAGACGTAGAAGGAGGGGGAGGAGGAGGAGGAGGAAGGGGAGGAAGGGGAGGAGGAGGGGGAGGAGGAGGGAGGAGGAGGGGGGGGAGGAAGGGAGGGAGGAGGGGGGAGGAGGAGAAACAGTTGGTGGAACAGCAGTGGGATGTGGCAGAGGATGAAGGAGGAGGAGGAAGAAGCAGAGGGGGGAGGAGGGGGGAGGAGGAAGAGGAGAGGGGGGAGGAGGGAGGAGGGGGGAGGAGGAAGAGGAGAAACATGGATGGGGAGGAGGAGATACAGTTGGTCGCACAGCCGTAGGATGTGGCAAAAGAGGAGGAGGGGGAGGAGGAGGAGGAGGGAGTGGAACGAGAGGAAGAGGAGACAAGGAAGGCGCCAGCAGAGCGAGGAGATGGGGATGAGGAGTGTTGGGATAGTGAATAGGTAAACGACCAGGTAGAGAAAAATGACCTTTTCTGTACATAACACAAATTACTGCCTCGCACAAATTGTGCTTTGTGTTTTACATGCAACCGACCGCAGTCCAAAACCGTGTTTCTCTCAAACCAATGACCCTTAAACCGACGGCGACATTCATTCTTTCTCATTTAAAACGGCAAGAGGAAGTTTTGGGTTTAAAATAGAATCTTGCACAAGTTTTCCAGTGTTTTAAAACGTGTTTCCCGTCTGGTGGTCCTCTGTCTCCGGCCCGGGGAGGCGCTCCGGGCCTTCGGAGGGGGGGAGGGGGGGGGGAGGGACGAGGGGGAGGGACGGCCCTAATGTGCCCCCTGTGTTCACGTTAAGTGGGGGAGTCGCGCCCCGACACGGCACGCCTTATCTCTCCGCTAATGATGCGGAGAGAACAGCGACACGCCGACGCCCGGACAAACATAAAAGATTAAAACCCTGGAGAGAAATACCAGCACAAGAAACACTGTGGTGGAACACACTCTAGAACCGGGCACAGGCTAGAACCGGGCACAGGCTAGAACCGGAACACAGGCTAGAACCGGACACAGGCTAGAACCTGGGACGCTTTTATCTGACGCGAGTTACAGTGGAAACATGTCCTTAAAGAGGCCTAGTCCAGTAACTAGTACCTAGTTCACAGTTATGGAGACCGGTATGGAACCCAGGACTTACGGCCGGGAGCCTGGCTCAAGGACTCCCCTGCTGTCGTTCACGTAGGTCATGGCTCCGGTCAATGTGTCGACATGGCAACAAAGCATTGAGCTAATCCAAAATCAATACGGGTACTTCTTTAGCTCTGAATCAGTGGACCTCATAGGGCTTCACGTTACCCCGTTACACCCCACCCTCCAGGCCTCACAGGGGTTAGGCGAAGGCTAGGGACAGGGGCCCGCTGAGGGCAGGGGCCCACTAAGGGCCCGCTAAAGGGGGTACGGGGGGGTCAGACTCCGGCCGGCCGCGCCTCCTCACCTTGGGCGTCTCGTCTGAGATCATGTAGAGCTCCTGCTCCCCGACCCAGGCCTCGGCCTCCTCTGCGTCGTTCAGGTACTGCTGGGCCTCGTCGGCCCCGCCCAGCCGCTCCTTCCTCCTCTCCATCTCCTCCCCCAGCCTCCCCCAGGCCTGCTCCAGGGCCCCCGCCTCCCGGGCGATCCGCCGCGCCTCCGGGGTGCCCTCCCCCTCCCCGCCACCGGGGGCGCCGGTGGTGGCAGCGGCGATGGCGGCGGCGGCGATGGAGGCGGCGGCCATCCTGCGGCCGCGCTCCTGGACCTCGTCCACGCGGGGCTGGTGGCCCTCGATCTCCCTCTGCAGCGTCTGGGGGAGGGGGGCAACAACACAGGGGGGGGGTCAACATCTGGACGGCCATCAATCGCACGGACCAACGCTACGATGCGGAGGTGTGATGAGCAGCGATGGGACAGTGTTGTAAATAATGGCGTTACTAAGATTGCAGCTGTTTTTTTATCTGACTAACTAGATCTAACTAGGAAACGTACTTGATAGTAACGCAATAGTTACTTTTTACAGTAACTTTTGTAATTTGTAACTGAGGTACCTAATTTAGTTACTTTTTGGGAGAAGTAGCTAGTAACTGTAACTAATTACTTTTTGAATGTAACTTGCTGGTAACACTGGTGATGAGTGGGGTCTAAATTAGCCACTGGTTTTCTGAATGGTTTTAATTCACAGACAGAATGAATCTGATCGTTAGCGTAAGTGTTGGAGCTAAACGAGCTAGCGAGCTAGCTGGCTTCTCTGGTGGTGTTCCTCCATCACCTGGTGTTTCTTCTGCAGCATCTGGACCGTCTGGAGGTTGTGGCCGTGCTCCTGCGACGTTGCCAACGGCAACCTCTCCTCGACCCACAGCTGAGGAGAGGAGGAGGAGAGAGGTGGAGGAGGAGAGGAAGACAGATAGACATAAAGAGAAGAGGAAGAGTGGGAGTTGAAGGGAGAATATAGAAGATGTAGACAGAGAAGAGATGAGATAGAGTTTAGATAGTTTAGTAAAGTGTCAAAGGTCTTTGGAACCATGGACGAAGCGGTTTTTAAACTATCCAGTACAAGAGAAGAGGTAAAGTAAAGATAGTCAAGCAAAGCCTCAAAGTGAAACAACACATTAACACATCACAGATCATACTTCATACTTTCAAAGTAAAACATGTGAAACATTTTCTTCAAACTGAGACAAGAAACTTCCAACCTACAATCCAAGAGCAGTCCGGTGTATGACATCATCGCCCCCCCCCCCCTCACCTCCCCTGACCTCACCCCCCTCACCTGACCTCACCCCCCTAGGTCAGCCCCCGAACCCCCCCTCACCTCCCCTGAACCCCCTCCCCTCACCGGACCTCACCCCCCCATGTCAGCCCCAGAACCCCCCCCCCCATCCCCACATTCATCCACCCCAGAGACTGGACCTATGTCAGCCCCCCCCCCCCCCCCCCCCCCAACTCACCAGCTCGTCGGCCAGGTCCCGGTAGTACTGGTGGATGGCCTTGGCGGCCTCCAGCTTGTCGCGGCGCTGGGCCAGGGGGGTGAGCAGCTCTCTGAAGGCCCCCTGGAGGGCCCTCTGCTCCGCCTCCAGCTCGGGCTGGTCCTCGCGGGCCCCCCCGTGCTTCTGGACCGCCTCCTGCAGCTCCTCCAGCTCCCGCGCCCGGTCCCGCACCTGGTTCTCCGTCACCTGGCGGCCGGAGGGACGGAGAAGGCGTGGGTGATGTGGCCTGGAAGAGGGGCCTGGGTGTGTCTCCCTCTCTCTACAGAGTGGCCCCCCAGGTTCCCTGTCTCTACAGGGTGGCCCCCAGGTTCCCTGTCTCTACAGCGTGGCCCTCCGGACCCCTGTCTCTACAGCGTGGCCCCCCGGTTCCCTGTCTCTACAGCGTGACCCCCCCGGTTCCCTGTCTCTACAGCGTGACCCCCAGGTTCCCTGTCTCTACAGGGTGGCCCCCAGGTTCCCTGTCTCTACAGCGTGGCCCTCCGGACCCCTGTCTCTACAGCGTGGCCCCCCAGGTTCCCTGTCTCTACAGGGTGGCCCCCAGGTTCCCTGTCTCTACAGCGTGACCCCCCAGGTTCCCTGTCTCTACAGCGTGGCCCCCAGGTTCCCTGCCTCTACAGCGTGGCCCCCAGGTTCCCTGTCTCTACAGGGTGGCCCCCCAGGTTCCCTGTCTCTACAGAGTGGCCCCCAGGTTCCCTGTCTCTACAGCGTGGCCCCCAGGTTCCCTGTCTCTACAGCGTGACCCCCCAGGTTCCCTGTCTCTACAGGGTGGCCCCCAGGTTCCCTGTCTCTACAGCGTGACCCCCCAGGTTCCCTGTCTCTACAGGGTGGCCCCCAGGTTCCCTCTCTCTACAGCGTGGCCCCCAGGTTCCCTCTCTCTACAGCGTGGCCCCCAGGTTCCCTGCCTCTACAGCGTGGCCCCCAGGTTCCCTGTCTCTACAGGGTGGCCCCCCAGGTTCCCTGTCTCTACAGAGTGGCCCCCAGGTTCCCTGTCTCTACAGCGTGGCCCCCAGGTTCCCTGTCTCTACAGGGTGGCCCCCAGGTTCCCTGTCTCTACAGCGTGACCCCCCAGGTTCCCTGTCTCTACAGGGTGACCCCCCAGGTTCCCTGTCTCTACAGCGTGACCCCCCAGGTTCCCTGTCTCTACAGGGTGACCCCCCAGGTTCCCTGTCTCTACAGGGTGACCCCCCAGGTTCCCTGTCTCTACAGCGTGACCCCCCAGGTTCCCTGTCTCTACAGGGTGGCCCCCAGGTTCCCTGTCTCTACAGGGTGGCCCCCCGGACCCCTGTCTCTACAGCGTGGCCCCCCGGTTCCCTGTCTCTACAGCGTGACCCCCCCGGTTCCACCGGTTCTGCGGTAAGGCGTTGCAGTACCACGGTGTTCAGGAGACATCAGACTAAAGCAGTCTTAGATAATGCCCTTTTAGTTCCAAAAATACAGATTTTTGCTGGGGATTACTTTATATGAATACTTTAGGATTATGGATTTACTCTTCCATTACTTCAAGCAAATAATACATATATATTCCTTTCTTTATTACTTTTCAATAACTTAACTTTATTTGATCAAATAAAGTTACATAAAAGTATCAAAAGAGTAAAAGAAACAGTAATCCAAAAAAGAATCTATACCTTTTAAACTAAAAGCATTTTTGCAAGTATTGTTGTTTTTAAACCTAGATTTAATGCAAGATGCAAGATTTGGGCGATACTATTTAGGGTTATGAATAGATGGGGGAGTCTTAATGCTGTGGTAGAAGGACAGCCAAGATGATAACAGGGAAAACATACATGTACTCATTCATTAATAATAACACAGTGTTTTATTAATTTACTTTGAAAAGGAATACACTTTTAGAAATGCTTCTGTGCTTGAAAGGTACAGGTGAAATTTTTGGATAATTCTTTATTGGTACATTTTTGGATTAATTAAGGATTGGATGTGGATATTGTTATTGTAAGGATTGTTCTGATTATTACTCTGGCTGGGTGACGCCTGAAGCTGAACTCCTAATTTGGTCAACGTTTTCATATTTGCCAATAACATTTGTATTCCCGGTAAGCAGGTCTTCAAAAATTATGACAATCATTTATCTCATCGCCTCCGACTGACGTGCCTCCGTGAATGGCAGGTCAAAGGCGCAGCTTGGGTGGGGCGTGTGGGCTGTGAACACCTTCAGGGTCTGCTAGCCGTCCTAGCGTAGAACCGGATCCTATTATTTACAGGACTGTCCTGTACTTCTGCTGTGACAGCCACATTTTCCATCTGGGATTAATAAAGTACATCTAATCTAATCTCTGGCTAGGGTAATGGAGGGAGGGGGAATAGACTGTTTATCAAGCAGCTTCTGGCCGACTATCAGCCATCTGAAGTGGTTTGTATTTATGCCCGGCGATTTCCCATCAAGCACACATTCACCGCCCCGACGTGCCTGCAGGGTCGACCATGCTAGGCTACATCTAAAAAGTAGAGCTTAAACCGTAGACAGACGCACGGCTCCCACGCACGTTCTCTAACATTACCATCACAACATTACCGTCTCGCCACCCCGGCTGTTCTTACCCACGCCCCGGACCCTGAGAACCCGGGCTCTCCCCAGACAGAGGACCCACCTGGTGCTTCTTCAGCAGGATGTTGGCGTTGGTCAGGTCCCGGACCTCCTCCTCGTGCCCCCCCCCGCTGTGGAGCTGCTGCTGCAGCCCGCCCAGCCACTGCTTCACGTCGGCCAGGCTCTGGTCCAGCAGCTCCGAGCGGTTGGCGTCGAACAGCAGGCGAGCCTTCTCCTGCGTGGTGGACTCCAGCCGGCTCCAGAGCGCGTGGAGCTCGGCCAGGCGCTCCCGCACCAGCGGCTCAAACTCGGGCTTGGCCTCGCTCAGCTCCTGGCCCTCCTGGTTCCCGACCGACGCGAGAGGAGGAGGAACGGGGGGAGTTGGGGAGGCTTCGTTTACTCCCTGAATTATGTGGTTTCACTTGGGCAGACGGCGGGGGCTGATTTATGGTTTCAATTCTTTCCACCGTTGTTTAGATTGTAAAAGTGGATGCAGTTTGTTATCCTCGCTCCAATAAACGGGGATTAATCTCCTAGGGTTAATTATCTCAGGTTAATGACCACCTTTACATCATCTGCTATAATTTGAAGACTAATCTTCCATTGTTCTACAGACAAACCTTTTATCAACCGCTTTGTCTCAGAGTTCATAACGATTATTACAGTGGTACAGTTATTACAAAAAATATCTCTTCAAACTTTAGAATGACTATTTGTGGGCGACAGTCAGCACAGCAGCGAAAGCCACCCCTTTATGAGGAGGAAGACCGATACTGCAACTTGATCCCAGTTCAGTTTGCAGGTCAATATCAAGGTTCATCTCAATTGCTCAGACACACCCTCACAGCCACACACACACGCGCACACACACACACACACACACACACACACACACACACACACACACA
This sequence comes from Gadus chalcogrammus, assembly GCF_026213295.1. Lineage (NCBI taxonomy): Eukaryota > Metazoa > Chordata > Actinopteri > Gadiformes > Gadidae > Gadus > Gadus chalcogrammus. Next base: position 23,433,897 of record NC_079416.1, read on the forward strand.
CACACACACACACACACACACACACACACACACACACACAGAGACACACGCACACACACACATACACACAAACAGACCCACTCAGTGACAGACCTGGTCTATGTTGTCCAGCCAGCCCTTGTTGGAGGCCAGCTCGGCCATGAAGGCCTGGTGCTTCAGCCACTTGCTGTGCAGGTTCCTGGCCTCGTCGTACGACGTGTCCTGGGCCGTCAGCATCTTCTCGTTGATCCACAGAGTCAACTGGAAAGGGAGAGAGCCTTTAGCCACACAGGCTACTTCAACCCCCAGGGGGGGGAACACGGAGTCTGTTCTTCAGGAGCACTGCAGAGGTCATCCCGATTCAGGGGTTTTGCACATAAGAATCAAACTGGCTTGTTTATACTCTGTGTCAATTTTTAATGGGACAATAACGTTGAATCTGAATCTAGTGGGGACCGCCAGGAAATGTGTCTGAAGGAAGGACGTGTAAAACCAATGAACAATGACACAGCAAACCTGTGTGTCTGAAGTGTCTTTCTGAAGAGGACAACATACATGATATTGAACCGAATGCAAAAACGATCTGTTATTTAAGCCAAATGGGGAAACCATATTTTCATGTCCATCAGTGCACAATAACATACTATGTGCAAAACATGTGGTAACGATTCCAAACAGTCTCATATCCCGTGTGTACTCACATCCTGAGTGTTCTGAAGGAAGTGCTGGAGATCTCGGTTGTCTTTTAGCTTTCCCGAAACCTCTGTGGCTCTCCTCTGATTGGCATTATGTCTGACAATCGAAAACAAACAAATCACAAAATAAAAGTGAGATATCAGTATATAAATAAAATAGAAGTACATTTACTAAAACAAACATCATAGTATTTCTGTCTGTTATTTTCAGAAAAAAAGTTACACTGTTTACAGGACTAAACAAAATAGACTACAATTTGGACAAGCACAACGTAGTACTTCTGTCAGTTGTTTTCCCAACAAAAGGCCTGAACAAACTCGCCGATAGTTCTGAAGGCCAAACGTTGATAAACTGTTGACGACTCCCCGCTTCCTAGCTGACATGCTCTAGTTAGCTGGAGACGGCGTTACAGGTAAGAGGATCTCGCCCCCCCCCCACCCCCCCCCACCCAGAGATCAATACCCATCACCACAGGCGCCTCTCCGCAGCCTGCCACCGGAGGGAAGGCGACCGAGTCGAAGCACTCTCAGAGTGAGGAGGTTTTAATGTGGTCCTAATAGGACCACTTCAGCACTGCCCCGCCCCGGAACCTCCCTTGTACGTGCCTGTTCACACCCAGGCCGACGAGGTCCCCCCCCGCTCATTAGAGCTTCCATATTACACCACCGGGTGGGAGTGGGATTAGCCGTTACACGACGTTTTGAAAATCGGCCTCTTCTGACATCACAAGTGGGCGTGTCCACCTAGATGTATGACGGATAGATGAACAACGCTTGCTACAGTCCACTGGGTAGGCTGGTAGACCGATCTATCCAGCACACATCTAGGTGGACACGCCCACTTCTGATGTCAGAAGAGGCAGATTTTCAAAACGGCCTGTAACGGCTAATCCCACTCACACCTGGTGGTAGAATATGGGAGCTCTAATGAGTCAACTAATCCACATTCTCGGTGCCTAAAACTCATTGCAAAAACAACAAAATGAACCGAGAACCTTTGGCCCCCTCTGACCTTTCTGTGATGGAGGCCATCTTGTCCTTGACCTTCCCGGAGTAGAGGTTCTCGGCGTCCAGCAGCCTCTGTCCCGTCTTCACCGTGGCCTCCACCTTCTCCTCGTTGGCCCCCATGGTGCTCAGGAAGTCCTCGTGCTTCTTCAGGGCCTTCTCCGCCCCGGCCAGCGTGTCGGGCTTCTCCACGTGGGCCAGAGTGTACTCCTGGAAGCGAGGAACAGCTTGAGGACCAACGTGTTTGCTGACGCAAACGCCATCCCAAGGTCGGTGGCACAAGGATGTCGGACGTGACCTGACATGTCAGGTTTATTATTTTACAGCAATGCGGAATGGTGACTGAGGTTTTATATTTTACAGCAATGCGGAATGGTGACTGGCGACCCTGCTGCATTCTCTGGCTGTGGGACTCGTTGCCTTTGCATCGCTCTGCTTGTTTTTGGTGATGCTCGCTGTCTGAATCATGCATTCCAAGAACCAAATATGCATAACTTTGCTACCCCAGGGTGCAATTCGTCAAGGGGAAAAATAGGGGAAAGATATTTTCATGCATTTCATTAACTTCCTCATCATTTGTTTTTCGTTGACTCAACAACCCAACCCCGGCACTGTATATATTGATAAATTTAAAACGTTATGTTTTACTAGTATTTACTAATTTGCACCAGGATCAGATATATGTCACGTAGCAGGCAGCGGTAACACACAGTTAGTACTTTACTTACTATGCGTCTTAGTTTGAAAGCTACAGATTACTTTTTTAGGATAAGTCTTTTTTTATGACATTATGCCCAAGAACGCTTACAGGTCGATTCGTTAAATCAGGGATAAACCCAGGGACCTTTGGACTGCCAGTCAAACAAACCACAACCCCATCCTGCCCGGTCCCTCCTTCCGGTGTCCCTTCATGAGAACAGAGTACCAAACGAGTGACTACGACGACGTCTACCTGGTTGTTCAGAATGGTGTCCGTGGCCTTGGCGTCCCTCATGAACTGCTGGAAGCCCAGACCCTGGTCCAGGAAGTCCTTGCGGCTGTCCCACATCTTCTGGAGCTCGTTCCAGCCGCGGTCCAGCCCGCTCAGCCTCTGCTCCAGCTGCTGGTACTGGGGGTCGTCCTCCTGGCCCTGGGTGACGCGGGCGCCCGTCTCCTTCACCTGGAGGAAGTCCTCCCGGTGGTTGGCGATGTCGTCGCGCAGCGCGTCGTGGAGGCTCAGCAGCGCCTCGGCCTCGGGCAGCGACCCGGGCACGTCCTCCGACGCCACCGCCTTCTGGGTCCTGAAGAGCCAGGACTGGAAGTCGTCCATGTCCTGCAGGAAGGTCTGCAGCTTGCTGACCTCGCCCAGGGAGTCCTCGCGGTCCTTCAGGGTCTTCTTCAGGGCGTCCCAGGCGGCGTCCAGCTGGCCACGCCGCGCCCGGATGTCGTCGGCGAGCTCGGGGTGGTCCCGGGCCAGCTGGTCGGCCTCGTTCCGCAGGAAGCTCAGCTTGGTGTCGATGGCGGCCAGGTCGCGCTCCATGCCGAACAGCTTCCTCTGGATGGCGATGACGGCGGCCAGGTCGTTGCCTAGGTCCTGCGTGGACTCGATGACGCGCGTCTTGTCCTTGATCCAGGCCTCCGTCTCGCCGCAGTCACCGCCGTAGTTGTGGAGGCTGAGGGCCGAGTCCACCCTCCTCTTCTTCTCCTCCACCATCGCCTTGAAGGCCTCCCACCTGGAAGAGGGACACGGTCGAGGGCGTGACGTCTACGGATGCACCGTTGAACACTCGTGGTGTTCCTTCTATACAGTAGCGTCTATAGAGGCTCGGTTTGGGCGTCCACATCACACTCAGAATTGTATAAAAATGATTATCCACTGGTTGATTATAAATCATAAATCAACCACTAGAGGAGGTACATATTGAGCACAATTTAAAGTGTTTGGTCACATAAAATATGCAGTGAAAAATAAACAAATAAACGCAAAGATATGTGATCTCACCTCTTATTCAGGCGCATCTGGCAGTCCTTGATCTCCTTGGTGCGCGGGTGTCTGCTGTCCTCCAGCTGCTGCACCGCCTGGTTGACGTCATCCACCCGCGACTGGACGTTGGCCATGTCGTTGGTCAGGATGCTCAACCTGGGAAGAGTAGCAGTCAGTCATCATGAAACACCCATTATAGAATCATCTTTAGTATTACAACTGCCAAACTAATTTGCCTAAGACAAATAATCACATGTCATTTCATTATTTGAGGTATATTAAACTCATTGCCTTTCTTCCAATTTCTGTGCCACACAAATTAGAAGAGCGCAAGTCACTCAATTCATATCATTATCGATGCACATCAGGGCTTGTGTTCACCGGTTCTGCACGATCTCCAGGTCCTCCAGCTTGTCGGGCACCTCCAGGCCCACCAGCCAGGTCTCCTTCTGGCCCATCCACAGCTCGCAGGCGTCCGTCTCGCTGAGCACCGTGTACAGGGCCATGGTGTCGTCCAGGGCCTTCTGCCGGACGTCCGCCAGCGCCATGAGCTCCACGTACAGCTCCCGGATGTCCTTGAGGCGCCGCTGGATGTCGGGCGTGTTGCGCAGCTCCTCGGGCAGCGCCTGGGCCTGCCTGCTCAGCGCGTCGATGGTGGCGCCGTTCTTGGCCGTCTCGTTCCTCAGGTCGCGGTGCTTGCGGAGCAGCCGCTGGGTGGTGTACTCGTCGGTGCCCACCTCCGGGCTGCCCATCTGCCTCTTGGCCTCCAGCAGCCAGGCCGTCAGGTCGTCGGCGTCCCCCTGGAACTGGAAGAACTTCTGGGTGTCCTGGAGGCTCTGCTTGCGGAACGCCGCCAGGTCCTCCAGCTCCTGCCACTGCCGGCGGACGTCGGCGCCGCGGCCCTCGACGGCGGCGGCGCCGAAGTGCTCGGCCCGGACCATGTCCTCGCCCAGGGCCAGGACCTGCTGCAGGTGGGCGCGGCGCGCCCCCAGCTCGTCCTCGAAGGCGTTGTGTTTGCCCTGCAGGATCAGCACGCTGGTCAGGTCCTTGCCGTAGTCCAGGGTGGAGAAGATGTGCTCCTTCTCCTTCACCCAGCTCTCCACCTCCGCCGCCTCCCACAGGAAGTTCCAGAAGCGGCGGGACTGCTCCAGGCGGGCCCGGCGCTGGGCGGCGAGGGCGCACAGCTCCTGGTAGCACAG
>NC_079416.1:23438837-23461337 GCF_026213295.1 Gadus chalcogrammus
TCTATTCTGGGATGTTTATGCATGCGGTGGTCTGCCTGTGGGCCCCCCCGCTCTACCCTCTAACGGGCTCCAGGGTGCCTCTGTCTCCAACAGGTCGGTGGTGTATGAGGACGAGGGCGTGATTACAGGGGGGATAAAACACACACGCCTCCCGACTAAAGCAGGGGTCCGCTTTAGTCAGACCCTTAACTCCTCCAACCCCCCCTAACTCCCCCTAACTCCCCCCAACCCCCCCAAACCCCTCTGGGGGGCAGATGAGACCAGAAGAGGACATCAACTGTGTGATCTCCAGCTCTGTGGTCAGAGCGACCTTTAGCAAACACACACACACACACACACACACACACACGCACACACACACACACACACACACACACACACACACACACACACACACACACACACACACACACACACACACACACACACACACACACACACACACACGTATGTACATGCACACACACATGAATGCACACCCACACATACAAACGCACATGAACACACAGATGCACGCACACACACACACACACACACACACACACACACACACACAGACAGACATATGCACTCACACACACACACACACACACAGACACACACAGACACACACACCACAACCTGATGAGAACCAGAGCACCAGAGGATCTGAGGCCCCCGCCGGCCCCCCCAGCGGTGATGGACCGCCGGCCCCCAGCGGTGATGGACCGCCGGCCCCCAGCGCGGGCCCCCGGTCGAGGGCTCTGCTTCTGTGCTCCCATCCATCAGCGCTCGCCGTGGATGCGCCTGCGCTCAGCCAGCGCAGGCTCTCCCGGGTTCCTCCCGGACCCACGCGTCTCCGTAAATCCCGGCCGCGGAATTGATATCGGAACGCGGCGACGGGCCAATAGCGTTGATCCCCCCCTCCTCCCCCCCCCCCCCCCACCCCCCCCGCTGGCTCTCAAAGCGAGCGAACCGTCTGTTACCGCTATGAAGCAACCGTACAACAGCGGTGCTATTACACACTGCGCTCCAGAGCACCGCCGGTCGCTTGGCTCCCGTGGAGATACTCTGGGTCAGGTTAGGGGGGTGAGGGAGGAGGGGGGGGGAGGGAGGAGGAGGGGGGTGAGGGAGGAGGAGGTAGGGGGGCTAGTGTGGGAGGAGGAGGGGGTGAGGGAGGAGGAGGTAGGGGGGTGAGGGAGGAGGAGGTAGGGGGGTGAGGGAGGAGGTGGGGGGTGAGGGAGGAGGAGGTGGGGGGTGAGGGGGTAAGGGAGGAGGAGGTAGGGGGTGAGGGAGGAGGAGGTAGGGGGTGAGGGAGGAGGAGGTGGGGGGTGAGGGAGGCGGAGGTAGGGGGTGAGGGAGGAGGTGGTAGGGGGTGAGGGAGGAGGGAGGTAGGGGGGTGAGGGGGGAGGTGGTAGGGGGGCTAGTGAGGGGGGAGGTAGGGGGGTGAGGGGGGAGGTAGGGGGGTGAGGGGGGAGGTAGGGGGGTTAGGGAGGGGGGAGGGAGGGGGGGAGGTAGGGGGGTGAGGGGGGAGGTAGGGGAGTGAGGGGGGAGGTAGGGGGGTTAGGGAGGGGGGAGGGAGGGGGGGAGGTAGGGGGGTGAGGGGGGAGGTAGGGGAGTGAGGGGGGAGGGAGGGGGTCCACCTCATCTTGCTCAGGGAGGCCAACAGCTGAGGCTGAGGACGTTGGGGTATCGAACCGAGTACCTTCCCTCTGGACCCCACAACCGTCCAGCTGAGGGTCGATCCCGTCAGCCTCCAGCAGGGGGTCAAACCAACAGCTGCCCTCTGGCCCCTGGGTGAGTACAGGAGGACTGCTGAGATTGGGGTTCGACCCCTGACCCTTTGGCACTGGGCATGGAACCCCCGTAGAGCCGCTACACCACCCTGCCCCCGTGCGATGGGTTGCCATAGAGATTTGTTTTCCTCTCTTCATGAGACAGGATCAGCTGTCTGAGAACTTAGTGGAAGTAGGAAGAATAAATAAATAAAGGAGGCATTGAACAGCCAATCAGATAAGCCGCAAGGGAGTTTTGGTCTCCATGGCGCTAAAAAACACTACCGTGTCCGGTAGTGAGGTCACTGCCCAGAGATAGCAGCTCCAGCACGCGCTCAGTGACATCAGACTCGGGCCAGGGCTGGGCTGGACTCTGGGCGTGGCCTAACGAGAACTTAATGACTAAACCAATCAGCAGCAGGCTTTAATCTGGACTCCGGAGCCGGGATTCACACACACACACACACACACACACATACATACACGCGCGCACACACGTGCACACGCGCGGGCCACCCCAAGCTACTCCGCCGACAGCGTCACATGACACTTCAGCCGACCAATCACGTGGCCACACTTGGTAACCAAGCAACACACACACAGAATAACACACGGTTTGATATGGGCGGACATATATGGTGTTTCTAAGGTTGCATCATTGAGGTCATTGGTCAGTAGGTTAGAGTCCATCTGAGAAGGAACTTTTGTTTGGTTGGTTTCATGCTGAATGTGAAATGTGACTTAAATATGCAGTTGGTCATCAATGGGAATGTCCACCAGCAGTCTAAAGAGTTGCTTTGCTCTCCAGGAGTGAGAACATGCAAAACAAGTAACTAGAAAATGTAAACCAAACAATTGTTAAAGGCACCCAGTGCAACTTTATGTAAACATTCAATGAAAAATAAATATTCAATTTCTAGTCTTTTTTACACGTAGTAAGTTTCAATAACTCCATACTATTACATATCGACATTCAAGGAGCAAAGATGAGACGTCGCTGTGTGGTGAGAACTGATAGAAAATCGTAAACAACAACAATCGCCGGTGGGGAGAAGCCATTTTTCCATTGACTGGAAGCCTGCTTTATTTATTGTAGGTTACAAAAAATAAAGAAAATGGCGGCATTGTTGTTGTTATCGATATTCTATCAGTTCTCACCACACAACGACGTCTCATCTTTGCTGCTTGAATGTCGGTAAGTAATGGTATGGAGTTATTGAAACTTACTATGTGTAAAAAAGACTAGAAATTGAATGTTTATTTTTAAGCCTCGAAAGTTGCACTGGGTGCCTTTAAATATAAAATATAAACATTGCACTTTTGCAAAGTGCAACAAAATACAATTTTTTTGTTTAGCCGGTTAGTTGTTTTAATAAAAAAATATTTCACGCTGTAAATTCTTGCTGTGTTTCCATAAACTTTACTTAAAAAAATATGCGCATGCAAATTCACAAAATATGAATATCGCTCTCTCCTTCTCTCACACACACACACACACACACACACACAGACACTCACACACACACACAACTCCGCACACACACACGCGCACACGCACCCACGCACACATAGTATACATAGTACACACGCACACATAGTACACAATTTTCAGTGTCGTCTCTTCACAATCGAGACGGAGCCTCTCCCACACTCGAAAAAAAAAAAGTTTTACTCGCTCATTGCGCCTATTTCCTGTGTGGTATAAATACGAGTCCGTGCGCACATCTGCACCACTGCAGCGCACAGGTTAACAACAATTTAACCGCTTCCCGTTCACGGATACAATTCTTCTCTTCAGGAGTCAAGACAACTGCAACTGCAAACATGCCCAAGTGCCCAAATTGCGACAAGGAAGTGTACTTTGGTAAGATATTTACAACTTCATGTGTGTTTAATCGTAGTCCTATTGAACAGTGTATGTGACATTGGAGGAGCGCTCTTTGCATACGCTCTGAAGTCGCCCGGGCGCATTTCCTGTCGTGTAGAAAATATAATTGCAAAATATAACTTTAAAAGTCAGGTTTTATAAAGCTAAGCTAAACGTATAATATTGCCATCGATTGTGTTCTAATCCATTCGTTGTGTTTAGTGTATTTAGTTCACAGCGCATGCATTTATAATTTAAAAAGTCAAGGATCACACCAAAAGTGATGCGTTATAATTGCCTGCCGGGCGAGGCATCCACAGAGAGCGCGCTCCAGTGTGTTTCTATTGAGTTATGCTGCCATGCGAAGACCTTGGTCATTAACTCAAAGAAAACAGACTCGTCTCTGATTTCATCCACCAAATTGCATTAGTTTTTTTTTTTCCGCCTTTCCAAGCATGCTGCCAAAACTGGGTGAATTACAAGTAGGCCTGCAACATGTCTATTCGATTTGTCTAGATCCAAAAATACCGCAATAAATCCGGAGGTCCTGAACACGGAGGCCATCCAGTCCCAGTGGGTTAGCCTGGGCTGTGGTCGCTTTGTGGTTGGTCTTCCTTTCGCCTTTCAGCCACTAACCTTAACACACACACACACACACACACACACACACACACACACACACACACACACACACACACACACACACACACACACACACACACACACACACACACACACACACACACACACACACACACACACACACACAGTCTCTCTCCCAGCATCCGTCTTGGTGCTCTATCTGTTTAAAATTGAGCTTGTTGGCTCTTCTCGCTGTTGCATGAAAGGCAAGTCCTAATGGGTGAGTGAGTGAGTGAGGGAGTGAGTGGGTGAGTGAGGGAGTGAGTGGGTGAGGAGGGCATAAGGGAGAGAAGGGAGAGCGAGAGGGAGGGAGAGAGATGATTATATTTAGTTTATAGGTAGGCAAAGTTGAGTATTGTTAGTGTCCTGAAGTTTTACCGTTGACTGCAAATTGTAGTCAGTCATTATTATTTATTGTTTTATCATATATTTATTAGTGTTTGTGTGTGGATGGTATGTGGAAAATATGTTAGTGTGTATGTGTATAGGTCCATATATTTGTACAGTATATGTGGGCGTGGGTGTTTGCGTGTGTGTGTTTGTCCATGCATGCATGTATGTGTGTGTGCGTGTGCATGTGCGTGTGTGTGTGTGTGTGTGTGTGTGTGTGTGTGTGTGTGAACATCAGTGTGTTAGCGTACTTCGTGTTAAAACAATAAACCGGCTCACTCTGGATAATTAATCCCAGGTGGCGTCACACGTTGCCTGGGGTTCACAGATTAGCAGGTTTACCCCATCCTCATATTCCATCACCAACAACCCGCTGGTTCTGTCTCTGGAGTCTGGGGCCCGGAACAGGGGCCCCGAGACTCTGGGGCCCGGGACAGGGGCCCCGAGACTCTGGGGCCCGGGACAGGGGCCCCGAGACTCTGGGGCCCGGGACAGGACGCACTGGGCAGCAGCAGCTGTTTTGTCAGACATCGCGGTGACGTATAAAGTTGTTATTGAACAGCTGGAACAATGCTGTTGTTGTGATGAGGCATGCTGTTGCCGACGGAGACGGACTCTCGCCCACCCCGTCCCGACCGTTAACCCCCCCCACCACCCCCGGCCTCCTCTCCCTTGTCCCATGGTCGCATCTCAGAGACAGACAACAGCCAATCAGTGTCTCCGATCTGAGTTACATTGAGGAATGTGGCTCCAATTTCTTTAACCAAATCCCGCATCGAAACCAGCAGAAGTCCAAAGTCCACCGTGCCACAGAGTCTAACGCAGCGGAGAAACAACAACAGTTGGATGGGATGAATAATTATAGTAAAGAAATAATCCATGATCAGCTCTCCAAGTACAACAGTTTTTGTCCACATTTTACACGCACTGGGAAAATGTTTGGCCGGATAGAGGAATGCAAGTCACAAGCCTCACACTCACACAATCCCCTCCCTATGTATTTAAGACATCTTGAGCCAAGAGACTCCCTTGAAAACACTAGACTGGTCCACAGAGTGCGACCGTCGTTACAACATTGTTGTGAATGAACCGGACAACCAGTTCCCGATGAGTTCTCCACCAGTGTGTTCAGCAGACCTCCATGTGACTGGGGTAATTGGCCAGGGCCCATCCAGATAAAGACTCTGTTTATTATCAGGCTTAATGATTCACCGGCTGGGGTGATTTCCTCCGTCAGCGCCACACCCAAACCATGTTCTTGGAGATCATGGAGATAGAGAGCGTTCTCGCTAACGGGTCATCCAGAAGGAGGGTTTGTGTTGATTTAGACCGAACGTCGAACATCGTTTTGGTGTTGTGTGTGTTGCGTTCTCTGATGTTGAAATCATGCTGACACATTTGTGTTCTGTGTTTTGATTGGCAGCGGAGAAAGTGACATCGTTGGGGAAGGATTGGCACCGCCCCTGCCTGAAGTGTACAAAGTGTAGCAAGACCCTCAGCTCCGGATCACATGCAGAGGTCAGTGCACACACACACACGCACGCACACACGCGAACACACACACACATGCACACACACTTGATTCAACCAATTCAAACTTTATCAGAACAGCTCAGCTATTTTTTATCTCAGCAATTTTTTATCTCAAATGTATTCAGACTTTATCACTTTACGTATTTGTTTAACTCTTAGACTTATTTCGATCAATTTTTGCATTTTTTAAATAGTGTGCATGTAAACATTGTTCAGTCCATTTAGACTTTTGAAATCTATTCAAATATTTTCACTTGCTTCAAGCCATTCCACATTTCTTCAAGCGTTAAACTATGTGTCTTTATTAAAACATATTCTCAACCTCACTCTGCACCACAGCCCTCACCGCATTCTCTAGTTCCAGTTGCTACTACCTACTATCATCACAGATTCTACCGCTACAGGCTGTTACATCGCCGGCAATATGCTGATCATAAGATGTATATTGAGCATGACCATGTGTCACTCTGCATGCAGTATGAGGAGTTGTGTATGTGTAGATACTCATCACTGTGACGTGCGTGCTAACCAAAGCGTGTTTCTTGCAGCATGAGGGGAAGCCGTACTGCAACAAGCCCTGCTACGCTGCCCTGTTCGGACCCAAAGGTACGTGCGTCGCACAGCTGGGCTCACTTACTTACCTCAGTGTCCAGCTTCCACTTAACTTAACGTCGCAGAACGAATACTTTCTGATTCACATCCGGTTTATGGTTAATCTCATCCTATAATGAGTCCCGTTGGCATGACAACCACCGACACAACGACACCCTTCCCTGCTGAACACGCAGACATTCCATTCAGTTCATCATTCAAGTCCTCACGACGGTCGGTACGTTGACGAGGAAGTGATCCGTCGACCGAGAGCATAAACAACGCCAGACCGAGATCTAGATCCTTCCATAGTACAGGCCAAACCAACGCTGAGGCTGCTCCCTGGGGGGGGCACGCCCAGCCAGTTGGGCTGTCAAATAACTGCCCCCGAGTGGGGGCATCGGGATCTGCGTTGCCATGGCAGCGGGTTCAGTTGCTGCAGCGTTGGAAATGGGAGGTCTCTTGGGAGGTCTCCGTCATCTGGACACGGAAGGCGGCCTGACATTGTTCCGGTTCCATCCAACTCCGAGATTAAGACTGAACGTCAATTTGATACGGGGATTTTAATCTCTCCCTCTCTCCCTCTCTCTCTCTCTCTCTCTCTCCCCCTCTCCCTTTCTCTCTCTCCCAGGATTCGGACATGGAGGCACCGAGAGCCACACGTTCAAATAGACACCTACAGGTACGGTAGTCTGGTAGGGTCATTTTCACTCATTTGGTTCATATCATCATCACATGTTCAGCCGGGTCGAGTTAAAGAAATGCAATCACAAATCCAAAGAGGTCACATCACCTGTGGTAACATATCTGTGTGTGTGTGTGTGTGTGTGTGTGTGTGTTTACTCACCAGGTTCAAGCTGCTCATTAAAGTTTTGCATGAAGATAATCCAAACCTCAAGCAGGAAGACCTGCAGTGAGACCCCTGCCGGCTGGTTTTAGGACCCCCCCCCCGTCTTCCTTCTGCTAACGATGTGTCAACCATCCCACCCCTCCCCCCCCCACCCTTGTCCCGTACTAATGTGGACATTTTAATAAAACTCGTTAAAAAGGCTCAGATCTCGTGGTCTTCTTATATATAAATAAAATATAAAACTTCCCCCTTTCCTCTCTCTATCCCTCTCTCTCTATTTTCTAAATCCCGTCTCTGAATTACACCGAGGGGGAACTCCTGTCGTTGTCAGTGTGTCTGTGGACCAACACTTGATACTTATCGTGATCTCTGCTCTGAATCTCTGGACTCTAGGATGTGGGTATTAGGGAGGAACATAGATGTGTTCTTCACGTTGGTTGTACTTTCTTGATCCCGATAAGGGATGAGTTATCCCCAGAGGGATAACTCAATTGCCAGCACATGCTCAGTGCATTCAAATAAAGACAACAAACAAACACACAACAAGCTCACTGTGAACTACACAAAATCCATATTGTTATTAACAACAAATGAAACCAACACATTATCCAGTATGCGCACGTCGGTGACGGCCGGGGTGTGCACGTCGGTGACGGACGGGGTGTGCGCACGTCGGTGACAGTGGACCATCGGACGTCTCCGGCCATGGCCGCGCCCGACAGGACGCTGATTGGAGTATATACGGTCAAGTGGACCGAGAGAAGCATGCAAATACACGTGCACTGGCACACACGCACAGGCCTTCACACGCACACGCACACACACACACGCACACACGCTAGGATGAATTCACAGGAATGCACGCGAGCCTGCAGACGCAGAACAAAGAGCCGATGGGATGATGAGCGGACTGCAGGCAGCTGCCCTTCTCCCGCCTCAGCCGTCACGGGGCGACGGTTGCCATGGCAACAGACACAAACAACACCCAACAGACAGAAGGCCACATCCTGTCTCCCTCTCTCTCTCGCCCCACCTCTCTCCTACCCCAAAATTCTCTCTCAACCCACCTCGCTCTCTCTTTATATTTCCCTCAGGGTTTTTCTCTACGTCTTTCTATGACTCTGTCTCCCTCCACCCATCGCGCTCTGTCTCTCTCTCTCCCTCACCACACCCCTCTCTCGTTCCTGTCTCACCACGCCCTCTCTCTCGGTAACAAAGGCCTTGCCTGTCGCACAGTCCTCTTTCAGGACCAGGGAGGAGAGGACATGCCAAGCTGATTAAGCCATGGGAAGAAGGGTGTGTACGTGTGCTTGTGCGTGTGCGTGTGTGTGTGAGTTTGTGTGTGTGTGTTTCCTCACTCGATTCTGCAGGAAATATGAACTCAGTGCTATTTATAAGCATGTATGCATGTGGAAATGCAGCAGGGAATTAACTGTTCAGTACGGCCTCTCGCAGTTTTGGGGAGTTGCTCTTCAAAACACGCAGCGTGTATTAAATGAAAGAATGTGAGAACAAGCCGCTCCATAAAATATGTATCTGGTGTGTTTGTGCGTACGCTGTATCAAACGGCAGTAGCTGGAGTCTCTATGTTGTCGGGTTCATGTGATCTGATAAGCCCCGCTCTTAATTTGAAAGCGAGGCAAAGCGAGCCTTCCCGTGCTCTCACACAGGAAGTCCTTTCACAATGCGGGAGTTTCTGTCATTTTAGCCAAATTCGCAGTTTTGCTGGCAGAATCAATATGCTTAAAGCAGATTCTTAAACACATTACAAAATAAAAACCTTAATGCAGACACTCAAATGGATTGCAGAACCTGTTTCTTTTTCTTTTAAAAAAGTCCTGTAAATCACAATTTAATTAAAATCTGTTTACAATGAGGATAAGTGCTTCAAGACGTTTGTTGTGAATCTAGAAGGTTTCATTGTTCTCTCTGTCTGACGGGAGCAGAGACTGACCCAACCACCGGCCTGCCGCCGCCGACAGCCTCCGTCACCCGGCTCTGATGGAGCAACGCGTGGGAGGTGGAGCGCGTCCCACGGGAGACCTTTGGCCCCTGCAGCTCCCCCAGGGAGCGTCTCCAGCCTCAATAAAACACGGCAGGAGGTTTCAACAGAGCTGTTCTGTTCCGGCCACCAGATAAAGAACTCATCACCGGGGAGATCATACGGCTCTGTGGTCGAGCACAGGTGGCGGCAGACTGCTCGGTTAACCACCTGACACTGAACCCCCCCGCCCCCTCGTTTAAACTCTGAGGAGGATCAACACCTCACTCGTCCTCCCCCCCCCCCCCTCCATACTGTACAGCCCGGCGTTGGGCTTGGAGGACAGACCCCGCAGGATGCATCTGTTTCCAGGGTCCCCCCGTCTCCACAGATGTGTATGATGAGCCCCCCCCCCCCCCCCTATTTGCTAACAAGGGATGGGAGGACAGGAAGAATGGGGATTAGGGGAGAGAGAGAGAGAGAGAGAGAGAGAGAGAGAGAGAGAGAGAGAGAGAGAGAGAGAGAGAGAGAGAGAGAGAGAGAGAGAGAGAGAGATTCCAACAGATGTTCTGCGTCCAACACGTACAATCTGGAGGCGATCTTAGCTTAACAGTTTGGCGAAACCTTGATCCTCCCACCCTCTCTCTGGTGTTGGGATATTGAATCAATGTGAGGAGGCAGACAGACCTCGGGCTGCTTGAGCAAAGCACTCTGGGTTATCAGTGCTTCAGGAGAGGTCTCTGCGCAGCCTGAGTCCTCCTCGTGGGGGGCGACTCTCACATAGGGGGGGCTGAGCTGCTCTGAAGGCCCGACGCTGGTGCCACTGTACCTCCGGGCTGGGGGGTGATGGCGTTCGACGATCAAAGATACCTTTGGCACGCACGCATAATGTGAGCGAAGGGCCTTGGGCCAGAGATGTAGATGGAGTCTGTTTCAACAGACGGCTCAGCAGAGCTCAGCAGATCGTTCTGCAGAGACGTAGAGCCAGAGAGGTAGAGCTAGAGCCGGACACACCACACACACACACACACACACACACACACACACACACACACACACACACACACACACACACACACACACACACACACACACACACACACACACACACACACACACACACACACACAGTTCTGCCTTTCCCAGAATGCATTGCTGCAGAGGCTTGGCAGTACTGCTGGTCGCAGCTCTATTCATTTCATGGACACACCAAATACAAGTGCAAACTCACCTCAGAGTGCAACTTTGTCTGATGGAGACCTTGGATAAGCATGAGGGACAGCAAACATTGATAACAAAATGATCATATTTCTGGTTATGGCCTCTTTTTACATTATTGATTGTATAAAGTTTGAAGGGCACCAACTGAGAGCGGAAGGATACACATTATAACGTGTATTAGCTCGAACAAGCGCGCCGTCGGCTCAGTGAGTACCCAGTGTTAGCTAATATCACCCCCGTGTGGACCGGCCGCGGAACTACACACGTGCCTCTTCTAGAAGAACTAAAAATAAGGCCTGCGTTCTATTGGATAAGCGAACGGTCGTGCTATCGGAGCTAACACGGGAGCTTTTTTTTACACTGGTAAAAATAACATGCTGCAACAGGAAGGTCTCAAGTTCAACGACCGCTTTAGTAAGGTGTGGTTTTAGCTTTTTGAGCAACGCAGAGCAACGCACTGCACTGAACCGAGGATGTAATTTGCAGAGGAAATGCATTACATACCAGTGTACATAAACATAACATCAAAACATTCCAAACATGGTAGGAAATTTGAAATGCATGCTTGACATCCTATTGAAAATGCGCGATATAATAATAAATAATAATGAAAATAAACTGAAAACGCACACAAGAGCTGATATCATAAAACTTTAATATACAGTGCTTGATAAATCATTACTAAAAACACAGGTGGTATAAATCAAAGCTGAAACAAATAAGTTACATCGTAATAAAAAGCAGTTGAGATTCAGTTACGTTTTCTTTAATGTCATCGTTAGTGTGAACCTCATAGTAAAATAGCATAGAAATTATGCAAACAGAATTGTATTCATAAACTGTATATATATAGATATATACTTTTTTCTAATCTTTAACTAAATAAACTTTTCTCTTCATCTCCAAAATTCCCTTTAGCAAGAGGGTGCAACAGGAAGTGCTTTCCAGCGGTGTTGTGTGGGACGTCATAAGTCGCTCTGCGCTTTTTCAAATAACAGCGCGGGGAAAAGCCACGTGACCGCCGCGTAAAAACCCCCGAAGGAAATGAACGGAGGAAACAGATTCATTAATCCGAACCAAAAAGATGACGTCAAAAAGTTGTTTTTTTTCTCGTTTCAAATTGGGCGACTTTTGCATTGCATTTGACCCACACACACACACACACACACACACACACACACACACACACACACACACACACACACACACACACACACACACACACACACACACACACACACACACACACACACACACACACACACACACACAGCCCCCCCCCCCCCTCCCTGGCACTCCCGTTTGTTGGCATGACAACCGACATGGGCTCTGAGGGAGGGGCTTAATGAGAGAGGCAGCGACAGAGAGAACAATGTTGTATTACTAGCAGGAGTAGGAGCTGATGCACCCCTGGAGCCCAGAGGATTATTGTTCTGGGGGGATGGGGTGTGTGGGGGGAGGGTAACTGCTGACGAAGCAAACTAAAAATCACCAGCCTTGGATTGCGTCGCACCAAGCGTTTAACAGTCAGTTGAGATCATGTTGAGGTCCACATGGTGAATACCCAGCCAGCCTATAAAAAATAATTGGCTAACGACTAAAAATGAGACATCTCCAAACTTAGTCTGCAGGCAGCATCGCATGCCGTCTGCGAGCAAGCCGCTTCCCTTGTTCTGTTGCTGTGGAAACGCGTTGTTTCTACATAGACAGGTATGACCTGGTAGGAGGTCACCCGCTGAGAGGTCAGGGGTCAGGGGTCAGGTGAGCGCGGGGGGGGGGGTACTCCACGTGACAGGACACAACTTGTTCTATTGCACATACATCTGTGTTCTTATTCTCCGGTTTAGAAAACTCAGTTACAAACGGCCAGCAGGGGGCGCATGTGTAGATGGAAATAGATAACGCACCTATAGATCTATCCATATAGATCTACATCCATATACATCTATATAGATACACATCTATATAGATACACATCTGTATAGATACACATCTGTATGGATATACAACTATATGGATATCACACTGCAAATGAGAAAGTAGCCACAATTAAATTGCAGCCAAAACAAACTGTTATAATAATAATAAAAAATAAAAAGAATAATAATACACGTCAACAACAGTAGCAGGAATATTCACAAAACAGCAATAACTAAGCCTATAGTTACAACCGAAGGAAAAGGAAAAGGAAAAATAAGCAACATTTAGATATGTATAATTATATATATTTAGATTAAAAAAATGCTGTAAAACTGATTGAAGATCATTTGAAGAGAAAATGCATCCAAAACATCAAAGGCATCAGCAGTGGGGGAGGGGGGGGGGAATCGACCAATGAGCATCGAGGACAGCGGGCTGAGGGAGTGGGAAACGACCAATGAGCATCGAGGACAGCGGGCTGAGGGAGTGGGGGACCGACCAATGAGGATCGAGGACAGCGGGCTGAGGGGGTGCGTCATGCGTCCACGAGAAAACGTCTGGCAGTGCCAAGCAGGAAGAGAAAATAACAGTCGGCAGCATCCATCCCTCCTTCTATCACTCCTTCCCTCGTATCACTCCTTCTATCACTCCTCATATCACTCCTTCTATCACTCCTTCCCTCAAATCACTCCTTCTATCACTCCTCATATCACTCCTTCTATCACTCCTTCTATCACTCCTTCCCTCGTATCACTCCTTCTATCACTCCTCAAATCACTCCTTCTATCACTCCTTCCCTCATATCACTCCTTCTATCACTCCTTCCCTCGTATCACTCCTTCTATCACTCCTTCTATCACTCCTTCTATCACTCCTTCCCTCGTATCACTCCTTCTATCACTCCTCATATCACTCCTTCTATCACTCCTTCCCTCATATCACTCCTTCTATCACTCCTTCCATCACTCCTTCCATCACTCCTTCCACTCCTTCCATCACTCCTTCTATCACTCCTTCTATCACTCCTTCCCTCAAATCACTCCTTCTATCACTCCTCATATCACTCCTTCTATCACTCCTTCTATCACTCCTTCCCTCGTATCACTCCTTCTATCACTCCTCAAATCACTCCTTCTATCACTCCTTCCCTCATATCACTCCTTCTATCACTCCTTCCCTCGTATCACTCCTTCTATCACTCCTCATATCACTCCTTCTATCACTCCTTCCCTCGTATCACTCCTTCTATCACTCCTCATATCACTCCTTCTATCACTCCTTCCCTCATATCACTCCTTCTATCACTCCTCATATCACTCCTTCTATCACTCCTTCCCTCAAATCACTCCTTTTATCACTCCTTCCCTCATATCACTCCGTCCATCACTCCTATCACTCCTTCTATCACTCCTTCTATCACTCCTTCTATCACTCCTTCTATCACTCCTTCCCTCATATCACTCCTTCCATCACTCCTTCTATCACTCCTTCCCTCATATCACTCCTTCTATCACTCCTTCCCTCAAATCACTCCTTTTATCACTCCTTCCCTCATATCACTCCGTCCATCACTCCTTCCATCACTCCTTCCATCACTCCTTCCATCACTCCTTCTATCACTCCTTCCATCACTCCTTCCATCACTCCTTCCATCACTCCTTCCATCACTCCTTCCATCACTCCTTCCATCACTCCTTCCATCACTCCTTCCATCACTCCTTCCATCACTCCTTCCATCACTCCTTCCATCACTCCTTCCATCACTCCTTCTATCACTCCTTCTATCACTCCTTCTATCACTCCTTCCATCACTCCTTCCATCACTCCTTCTATCACTCCTTCCATCACTCCTTCTATCACTCCTTCTATCACTCCTATCACTCCTTCCATCACTCCTTCTATCACTCCTTCTATCACTCCTTCCATCGCTCCTCCTCTTCTTCTTCAGTAATCCGTTGCCCCCGGAGACGAAGAGGAGTGGTTCACGTGTCGCCGTTGGTAAAAAAAAAAAAGTAAACATCTACAAACTTTTTAAAATGGCCGTACGTTTGACAACAAGGCGTCGCCGTGGGCAACGCCACCGCTTAAGTCTCCGCGGTTACCAAAAAAGGAAAAAAAAAGAAGAACAAAGTGCTTTGGGGTGGCGGCCCGCGATGACATCATAGAGTTCCTGGGGGGGGGGGCAGATCCATCGCCCAACAAGGTCTAAGGTCCGTAATGCCTGGTGGGGGGGGGGGGGGGGGGGGTAAACCTGTCCCTGATCAGGTGGCCGTGGGAGGAGGGGCCGTCCGAAATAAGACAACCCCCCCCCCACCCATGAGTCCTGTGTTGTCCCGCGTGTGCGTCTGTTCGTGCGTGTCCCCCCCCCCCCCCCCCCCCCCGGTTCACCTCACTGCCAGTCCACGTCGGCCCCGTCGTCCTCGTCCTCGCCGCCGCTGGAGTCCTCGCCGCTGCTGTCGCGGCCCCCGGCCCCCGCCGGCCGCGTGCCGTTGTGCTGCCGGGCGGCCAGCAGGGCGGCGCTGTGGGCGGCGGCCGCGCGCTCCTCCGCCTCCCGCAGCCGCAGGGCCGCCGCCTTCTTCTCCTGCTCCGCGTGGCTCTTCATGTGGGCGCTGCGGCTCTTCACCTTGTAGAACACCCTGGGGGGGGGGGGTCAGAGGTCAGAGGGGGGGGTCAGAGGTCAGGGGGGGGGGGGTCAGAGGTCAGGGGGGGACAGAGAGTCACTGAGCCTGCCTCCACCTGAACACTTGAAGAACTCTTTAATAACCGTTCCCTCAACAACCGGCCTCCTCACGCCTCGACAGACAGAACCATCCAGACCCTCTGTGTGAACGGAGGCGTGTGTCTGTGTGTGTCTCTGTGTGTGTGTCTCTGTGTGTGTCTCTGTGTGTGTCTCTGTGTGTATGTATCTGTGTGTCTCTGTGTGTGTCTCTGTGTGTGTGTATCTGTGTGTGTCTCTGTGTGTGTCTCTGTGTGTGTGTGTGTGTGTGTGTGTATCTCTGTGTGTGTATCTGTGTGCGTGTCTGTGTGTGTCTGTGTGCGTCTGTGTGTGCGTCTGTGTGTGTGTCTGTGTGTGCGTCTGTGTGTCCGTCTGTGTGTGCGTCTGTGTGTGCGTCTGTGTGTGCGTCTGTGTGTGCGGTACGGTGGCAGGTGTTGCTCAGATCTGGTTCACGGTTGCCCGAGCCAAACCGGCCGGTGGCGCATCCAACTCTGTGTCTCAGTTGCTAGGCGACGCTTTGCCATAACAGGCCGTGCGTTGCCATGGCGCAGCGCGTAACCATGGCGCCGTTCGTTACCACACCAGAGGGGGGCCCGGCCTCCATTGTCCCGCGTCACGCTGCTTAGCCGCCGCGACAAGCTAGCTCCTCGCTAACGCGACGAGCGACTGGAGAACAAACAATGGCTCCGTTCCCATTCTCGGGAGGAACGCCTTCGGGCCCGTTCTCAAACCCCATAAAGGAACACACACACACACACACACACACACACACACACACACACACACACACACACACACACACACACACACACACACACACACACACACACACACACACACACACACACACACACACACACACACACACACACACGACACTGACCTGCCGCATTTCTTGCAGGGGAACTCTCCTTCCGGATTGGGCGGGACCTTGACCGCGGCCGGCGCCGCCGCCTTGCGTCCGCCGGCGTCGTAGCGTGGCTTGGAGGGGGCGGAGCTTGGCGGCGGGGGGGCGGGGTGAGGCGGGGGGACCGCCCGGGAGAGGGAGGGGTGCTGGAGGGGGTGGTCTCCCTCCTGCCCCTTCAGGACCAGAACCGCTCGGGCCTGCAGACAGACACACATCGGCGTTAGAGGGGGGGATGGTTGTGGGTGTCCCCCCGAGTGGGGGCCCCCTCTCTGGGCCCCTGATATGCATATGGGGTCGCAGGGGACGATGAAGATAAAGCGATGGGACCACGTTCACCGGGAAGCTGCTATTGACGGCAGTGTGTTGAAGTTAGTGTGATCCGCTTCAGAGCGAGAAATGGGGTCACCGTCCCAAAAGGGTTTAGAACCACTGCACTACAGACAGAAGAGATACAGGCGAGATACAGGAGAGATACAGGCGAGATACAGAAGAGATACAGAAGAGATACAGGCGAGATGGAGGCGAGATACAGGAGAGATACAGGAGAGATACAGGCGAGATGGAGGCGAGATACAGGCGAGATACAGAAGAGATACAGGCGAGATGGAGGCGAGATACAGGCGAGATACAGGCGAGATACAGGAGAGATACAGGAGAGATACAGGAGAGATACAGGCGAGATGGAGGCGAGTTATAGATGAGCTGAATTTGAGACGCGTACAAAAGATGCAGACAGAACGAAATATAGAACCGTTGGACACGTACAACATTGACACAAGATACGTTAACGCTTGCATCGAAAGCGACTGCGAGATTAACAACATCACTGAACTTCGCTTCTACGCATTTGTCAACTGAGACCTCAATAATAAAGCGTGCAGACGTATACACACAAAACATAATATCAGATTTAATATGAGGATGGGAGACTCGTTGGGGACTGTGCGCTGTCGTCTACCTCATAACAATGATTTAAGTCCTACTTCGGTCTCAGTTATTAAAGGCACAACTCCCTGATCCAATTGGACGGTTGATATTATAACGAACACATCCACTCTCTTGATCTTCCTACCCGTGCATATCTCAAACGGTTCATCTGCTCTGTGGATACTTGATGCTCAAGACAGAATTCAATCCACAAAGTGTGAGGTCGGAAATAACGTGGTCGTTCAATTTTCCTCCACAGTTTCGCCCAGCTCTGTTATGTATACAGGAAGCTCTTCATTCTTTCACGGGCATTCTTCTGCCTCCATGAACGGGTCAATGTCAAGCAACAGGAAGCAGGAGTGAGAGAGCGAGAGAGGAAGAGAAACCGACGACATAACGCTGAACATGACTGCAGGCCGGACTCTAACCCGCAAGTTTGTGTTTCTGTTCTGCGTAGGAAACAGAGTAGCCCACACAAACACACATTTTGTATTTGTCTAAGAATCAGTGTGTTATTACAATGCCTCTACAACCCCCGACATAAATGTTACTTACAAAACAACACAACACAAAACAGAACAAAAGCTCCGAACTACAGTACCCACAAGCCCTGAAGGGAGACAGGTTCTCAGCTTCTTGTTGTCAACACACTGTCATGCGAGCTTATCAGCGATCGGAGTAACCAGGTGAAAGGTTTCTTGTCGAGTCATTGTTTGCCCGCATATCTAGGTTGCACAAGCGATGTAATGTAATGTAAACCGGACACCAGCCGTTCCTCACATCGGCCACCAGAGGGCAGCACACTAGCGACATCACCATGGCCCGTGAGTACTCAATCCAAGCAAAAAGTGTGCGTGTGTGGTTGAGAGAACAAGGGGGAGTAGGGTGTAGGGAGGAAGCATGTTTCAAAATTTAAACATTGTAGAACAAATGGACCAATACCTCCAGTGGAAGTTTCCACCTCAGTCAAAGACTCCCAGAATTAACACCGTTCACCATCTTTATACATAACATCCAGATCTAATCAAAACCAACCACACATTCCTCCACAGTGGAAACATGCAGCCAATAAAATGACATGTTTTCCATCCCCACCTTTGCACAACCCTGAAAGCCTGCAGGACCAGAACACACAATCATCCTACAACTTGTCCTGTGCCAACTTTTTATTAAACGGGTAAATACATCTCTGAATGAAGACACAATCTGAAAAACATTTCACTGCTGCAAAACTGTGTTGCGTCTCTCAAGAGCCGAGTTGTCTACATAACCAGCAAGTCGAAAACAAACCAATGAATCCTACCCCCCCCCCCCCGCCACCCCCCCCCCCCCCCCCCCCCCCGCCCCCTCATTTTGATTTCCCGTCCCCACACCCCCTCCCTCCCTTTCCCAGTGAACTATGGGGAGTTCCTTCACACCATCCTTTACAATAGAACGGAGTTCGGCCATTTTGCCTTTGATTTCGCCCTCGATGCGACGCGTTCTCTGACCTCTGAACTTCCTGTTCGGTCTCGAGTTCTGACCTCTAGGACCCACCGTACCCATCCCGTGCCGCGGCTCATAAACATGGCTACCCTTTAGTCATTCTGCAAATCCCTTTAAACTAAAGGGACGTACAATGAACTCACAGTCAGACCCTTAATG
Organism: Gadus chalcogrammus; assembly: GCF_026213295.1. Lineage (NCBI taxonomy): Eukaryota > Metazoa > Chordata > Actinopteri > Gadiformes > Gadidae > Gadus > Gadus chalcogrammus. Next base: position 23,457,781 of record NC_079416.1, read on the forward strand.
AGCAGGTCGTTAGGGCGTTCTGCTCTTAGATGTAGATCACAGACAGGCGGGATTGAACCCAGTAACTTTTGGCTGGGAGTCGAGATCCGTAGACAGCACACTACTTTCACCCCTTCACCCTCGCTCAGAGTGAGTGAGTGAGTGAGTGAGAGGACGGGTGGGTGAGTGAGTGAGTGAGTGAGTGAGTGAGAGGTTGAGAGAGTGAGATTGATTGAGTGAGTGAGTGAGTGAGTGAGTGAGTGAGTGAGTGAGTGAGTGAGTGAGTGAGTGAGTGAGTGAGTGAGTGAGTGAGTGAGTGAGTGAGTGAGTGAGTGAGTGAGTGAGAGGACGGGTGGGTGAGTGAGTGAGTGAGAGGTTGAGAGAGTGAGAGTGAGAGTGATTGAGTGAGTGAGTGAGTGAGTGAGTGAGTGAGTGAGTGAGTGAGTGAGTGAGTGAGTGAGTGAGTGAGTGAGTGAGTGAGAGGACGGGTGGGTGAGTGAGTGAGTGAGTGAGTGAGTGAGTGAGTGAGTGAGTGAGTGAGTGAGTGAGTGAGTGAGTGAGTGAGTGAGTGAGTGAGTGAGTGGATGGGTGGGTGAGTGAGTGAGTGAGTGAGTGAGTGAGAGGTTGGTTGGGTGAGTGAGTGAGTGAGTGAGTGAGAGGTTGAGAGAGTGAGAGTGAGAGTGAGAGTGAGTGAGTGAGTGAGTGAGTGAGTGAGTGAGTGAGTGAGTGAGTGAGTGAGTGAGCGAGCGAGCGAGTGAGCGAGTGAGTGAGTGAGTGGTCACTCACGTTATCGGAGGCTGACAGCGCGTGGTGCGTGAGCCGGGGCGGGCTGAGCTCCCGCTTCCTGTCCGCAGACCCCTCCCACTTCCTGTTGTCCTCGTCCTTCCGGGACTCCGGCGCTCGGGACCCCTGGAGGGAGGGAGGCGCGGCGGGATGAGCACGGGCACGCGTAACCAACGGTGACCGTAACCAACGGCGTCCGTAACCAACGGCGACCGTAGCCAACGGCGTCCGTAACCAACGGCGTCCGTAACCAACGGCGACCGTAGCCAACGGAGACCGCCCGCCTCGGTTGGTTTGGTCGCCGGTCGGTCGAGTGTAGAGAGGAGGTTTTGCTCACATATGTCGTACCAAACATGCGTTGTACGTGCGTTGTTTTAACATTCTTTGGTCCAACTGTTTTTTTGCACTTTTACTTTGAAAATACTCTCGGGCCGAGACGGACAGACAGAACCTTAATCTGGACCACGGGGACAGTGTGTCCATCGCCTCGGACTGAATAGATTACAGAGCCAACTCCAACACACACACTGCTAGACTACACACACACACACACACACACAGCTAGACTCGAAGACACACACACACAGCCAGACTCCAACACACACACACCCACACATTGCTAGACTCCAATGCAGACACACACGCGCACACACACTGCAGACTGACCTTGTTGTCCAGCTCCGCCTCATTGGCCCGGCCCTCGTTAAGCCCCGCCTCCCCGTACAGCAGTGTCCCGTTGCGGCCGATCTTCACGTGCTTCTTGTAGGTGTAGTAGTACTCCACACACTGGGCCACCGTCTTGGAGACCACCTGGGGGAGCGCACGCACACGCACACGCACGCACGCACACGCACACGGACACACACACACACACGCCTTGTGAAAAAAGGTTTTTTATATTCGAGCGATCAAATAACATTGACCCGACGATTTTCAATTCGATTCCCCCCGTTTAATTTAAACCCCTCCCCTTACTTTAGTCCCGCCCTCTTTTATAAAACGTCCTATCACGGAGGATCTGTCCCCCACTCAGACCTAAAGACAGCCCTGCACAACGGAGCACTCATCTGAGGAACACCACGACTCAGACCCCGCGCTGACCCTCCAACATCTCTCCTCTTTCATCAGGGAGGCACTGAGCGAGGGTTTGAAACGCCTGCGATTAATCTCCTCCGCAGGAGTGAAGAGGTGGATCTCTACTAGTATTACACAACCCCCTGTGCCCAGTGACCAGTGGGCACAGGGCACACTGGGGGGGGGGGGGGGGGGGGGGGGGGGGGGGCTGCGAACAACATCCTTATCTCCACACGCTGTGTTTAGCCGTGAGCGAGCCGTGGTGCTAGAACGGAGACTTCTGCAGGACCAGCTCTGCAGCTTGGAACAAACTAGGGGATCCACGCACGCGCACGCACGCACGCATGCACGCGCACACGCACGCACACACACACACACACACACACACACACACCCACAGGGTGACGTACCAGCTTCTGCACCATGAAGAAGTCCTTCTTGTGCGCGGCGATGCCCCTGTTGAACTGGTGTCTCTCCGCGGCCGTCCAGCTGTCTGAACCTGAGGGAGAGGACGGACAGACAGACACAGTCAGTCAGGGGGACAGACAGACACAGTCAGTCAGGGGGACAGACAGACACCGTCAGTCAGGGGGACAGACACGTCAGTCAGGGGGACAGACAGACACGTCAGTCATGGTTGAGAACGAACAAGAATCCGAGAGAAACGGCGAGGGGCAAATGATTTGTGCTCCTCTGTATTCCAGGCATGAGCAATCACACACACACACACACACACACACACACACACACACACACACACACACACACACACACACACACACACACACACACACACACACACACACACACACACACACACACACACACACACACACACGGCTGTGTAAACAAAAGCCCCCCTGTCTTCTGTTGAAGATTAACCCCGCGCTGTAGCTCCTCCTCCTCCTCCCCCCCCCGCCCCCCCGCCCCCCCCCGCCCCCCCGCCCTCCCATCATGTTGACCCTGACAATCCTCCAGTTAACCTCCCCATCGCCCAGACAACATTTTCCGGCACACCGCCCCCCCTCCCCCCCTCCCTCCCCCCCTCCCTCCCTCCTCCTTTATAGCAGCTGGTATTATATAGGGGGGGTGGGGGGGGGGGCAAAAGCCTTCACTGTTGCACTGGGAAGGGAATAGGAGAAGGAACCTGATAGACAGAGGCACACACACACACACACACACACACACACACACACACACACACACACACACACACACACACACACACACACACACACACACACACACACACACACACACACACACACACACACACACACACACACACACACACAGCGCGGGGGGGGCCCACCTGAGTAGTGGTAGTCGGAGAGGGGGTGCGCCTTGGGGAACAGCGGGCTGCTCAGCATCAGCAGGGACACGGCGGCCTGTGAAACAAACGCACCCGCCGGGTTAGCTCCACGTCAGCCGGCGAGAGCGCGCGGAGAGACGCCGCGGACAGGAAGGACAACAGAACCCTGAGCAGGAAGTGGCTCCGGGCCGCGGCGCGCCAACAGAACAGTCGCTCTTCAGTGAGGATGAGGAAGATGAGGGTGACGATCAGACTGAGTAGGATGAGGATGAGGAAGATGATCAGATGGACTAGGATGAGGATGAGGAAGATGATCAGATGGACTAGGATGAGGATGAGGAAGATGATCAGATGGACTAGGATGAGGATGAGGAAGATGATCAGATGGACCAGGATGAGGATGAGGAAG